>NW_009712586.1:9030-22094 GCF_000703405.1 Apaloderma vittatum
TAAGAGAATTTTGAGTTGTTGCAGTTTCAGAAATGTTCATCATATCTGCTTTAAGGAGAAAACATTTCATGAACCATTACCATGACTGTGCAGTCAGGTGATGATTTTTCCTGTTCTTGCTCTTGGCATTCTTAAGAGCAAAGCTTTCGTCCACCTGTGGTCATTTCCATCGGAAGCCTTTCCATGAGATAGTTCTGCAGCAATCTACTCTGATTGGTTTTGAATAATGCTGAAAACGAGACTCTAGTCTTCAGCACAGACCTTCAGACTTATATTTCCTCCATTATTTTTTTTCCAACTGTCAAGCCTGTTTCACACAGTCATTGTGTAAGAGAGGAACCAGTGAAATGGATAGAAAACTGAAAGGTCAAGATTAGTATTCTTCTGCATGGAAGGTGAGTTTCTTCTGGTTTGAGCTACAGAAGAAAACTTCCCAGAAATGGAAAGGACGGTGGAGGAAACTTAGTAAATGAAAATCTAAACAGCTGATTTGCATATCCAGTAAATTTTAGCAGCCAGTTCTCCTGAACTAGCAACTCCTCCAGAAGGGCTTTGGCTTACAGGATTAAAGATAGGAGCCAGGTTTGTTAAGAATAATTTGTGGTTCTGTATCTGATTTTTTCTTTTTTTTTCTTTGAGCTCTGAACAATGAAAGCAACAGGCTCTGTGTCCATGTTTTACATTGGGCACTAAGCATCTTGCAGGAGTAGGTCATTTAGTACTTACTGCTATTTTATTCATATCAAAAATACTGTCATGGCCACTAATAGTACTTTCACAGACAGGCAACCTTTCGTAGAGACTCAAGCAACAGAAAAAGAAAAACCAAAGCCATACTATCCTACTGTCCGGTAGTGATCTTTACTTACAAATAGTGAAGACTGAAAACAGCACTAATCAGCTTCATGTTCAAAACAGGGTATCCTCAGCAAGTGTTTGTATGCTTGCTGTCTACCTACCTACCTGTCTACCCATCTGTCTATTTGGTGTACTCATATTCTACCTCTATTACTGACAAAATAAAGGAAATGAGTTCTTTTAATTGTATATGTTTGCCAAGTACTTCTTTTGTCCTAAAATGTAATAAATAGATTTTAAAGAGCAGGTACATTGCGCAGTTTCAGGTTGCATTGAATTATATTCTGAGAAAGGGAATATTTTCTCAGTACTGCATATTCCTATCTTTTAAAACTCTAAAATCTAGTTTGCATACTCCATAGGAGACAGGAGACTTTGCCCATGGAATCCCCTGCTTGCCATGCTTCCTGGGGCCTAAATGTACTCTGGGGCCTGAAGATAATGGCTTTGCCTTTGGGGAGAAGAAGGATCAGCTGTGATCACTACAGGGCTCAGAATATGTGACATTCTACACAGCATCACTTTAAAATTGTTGTTGCAGCTCCATATCTTAAGGGATGGCCATGGGTGTGTACCAGTGGTGAGTAAGTGGCCATTTTTCAGTGGGATGGTGCTTCCCTAACTCATATGTATATGTAGAAGCATATTTGGTCAGCAAGGAGTATGGTCTGTGACCAGCATCCTTGCTCATAAACCATAGGAAGAAGCAAAATTCTTCTATTAGGTAGAGATGATTCAGTTATGCCAAGCAGTGCATTAGTTTTGCTTCACCTACATTCAATTAGAGCCTCTGTATGGAGCTTCTACATTTTAAATTTATTTATTTATTTTTAAGACTGAATTAAGTATGGTTAGGCGCAGAAGTCCCAATTAGGATTTTGTGATCTGAGGAGATGATCAGACTATGCGTCATATGCCCTTTACCTGCTAGCACGCTAGATTTCTTATAGTATGATTATTTCCTTGATAGCACTCCTTTCCTATGGATGTGCAATGAAAATAAATTTCTAGCTGCCTTGGAAGTGACACTACCCTGCCTGACATAAGCCTTTTGAGGAGGAGTGACGGAAGATTGAAGGTTGTCTTTGTTTTTATCTTAAGTTAAAAATGAAGTGACTGAGCATTTTACAGTTTGTAAGCTGTAGCCCTTGGATAAAACAAGAATATTGCTGGCTAAAAGCAGATTTTCTGCTTTGGCAATTCTATTTCCACTGATACCGAATTTCCTCTCAGCTCCTGCTCTGGTATATAAAAGCCTTTCAGAGCTAAATTACTATGCTTCTTCTGGGAGAGGACAGGATTTCTTCATGTATTTTCAAGTGTTAACATATTACCAGGGGAGAGATCACATGTCAAAACAAAATCCCCTGATTTTAAAGTAAAACTCATGATTTTGAGGGAAAAATAAGCCATAATTTGTGATTGAGTAAGTTTAGCAGCATTAGAGGACTAGCTTGTGACACATTCAAAGTGATGACTTGTGAAAAAGAACGTAGTGTAGTCCACAGTGTCTAGTATCTGTACATGTAATATCCAGTAATCTGATATATCCTATAGATCACATTAATCACAGAATCACAGAGTGTTGGGAGTTGGAAAGGACCTCTAGAGATCATCTCTTCTACCCTCCCTGCCAGTGCAGGGTCACTCAGGGCAGCCCCACAGGAACACATCCAGGCCGGTTGGAAAGTCTCCAGAGCAGGAGACTCCACACCCTCTCTGGGCAGCCTGGGCCAGGGCTCCGGCACCCGCACAGCCAAGAAGTTTCTCCTCATATTGAGGTGGAACTTCCAATATTCTATCTTATACTCATTATTTCTTGTCCTATTACTGGGCACCACCAAAAAAGAAACTGATGTCTTCCTCTTGACACTCACCTGTCGTATTTATACACATTAATAGGATGTATGATGATAAGATGTATAATAATAAGATCATACACATTAATAAGATGTGTAATTACAATGTTTTTTTCTCATTACGTGCTTTATAATGCCTAATTATTAACTCAATATAAGGCTTTCGAACTTACTGACAGTAACATGCTACCTTTTTTCCCAGTGGCCTGTCATTAAATGTTAAATTACTGTTGGAAATATCTACTCTGTAATTTTTTATTTCCTACTGCTGATATACTATTATTTACATTAGTTTGAGACATTTGGCCTTGAGCAACCCAGTCTGGTTAAGGGCACCCATGCCCACGGCAGGGAGGTTGGATTAGATGATCTCTAAGGCCCCTTCCAGCCTAAGAAATTCTATGATTTAAATTTTACCATCATGACAAAACACTGGATTATAATTGCAGTGAATGAAACACAGATCAGCAAGAAGGAACAGTGTGGCTCTGAGTTACCTTCTTAGCTTTTAGATTCCAGAATGAACCAAAAACCTTGCTCGTTGCCAAAACCAACACCGCCACTACCAGGAAAAAAATCCCCAGAAAAACCGAAAAAACAGAAAACAGTCATATAGTTCTTGTACACCCATTTCTTCAAAAGAAAACCATGCTGTATGAATCATTTTTTCAAGATCCAAACATCCAGCTAATCCAGGATGATCCCAGAATGATTTTTACTTTGTCCTTACAATATAGAAGAAATTGTTCAGAATAAATAGGCAGAATAAATCATATGTCTCCTGTATTTTTAGGCAGTATGGAGAAGTAAAACAGAGTGTGAAGCAGGACCTCATTTTCCTCCCTAATGGTTTAGTAGTAACGTTGTATTCAGCCTCTGGTGTCACACCTTCTAAAATGAAATAGGGATGTTCCTCAGTTCATCCTTTCCGTAGACTAAACCACACAACTTGAAACAAGATTGTTTGAATTACATATTTTAGCTCAGAATGACATATCTTAATTTTAAGATAATCTCATCTAATGATTTAGTGTATGTTTAAGTCTTACCCATTTCATTCCTTTGCTTTCTTCTGTAGCATCTGGCCCTTACACACAGATTCTTCTTGATGTTTAGTACAGTAAATTGCTTGCTTACTTATAAAAGTTCTTCTTCTTCACTCAGACTACTATGAGTTAGAATCAATTGACAAATAACCCTACTGACTTAAAGTCAGTAGAAATTAATCCTGTAGAACTGAGCTCAGAGGCATGCCCACTACTCATTGTCAATTTAGCCCTTTCTCTCATCATAAAGTTTTTCGCAAGTAAAGATTTCTAGTTCAATCTTTAACACAATGAGTAGTTGCTATTTGTGAGTTCTTGCAATGTCAGCCAACAATTTGAAATTCATCAATTAATAAATCATTCATTTTTAATATTTCTTGCTGATTGGAGGGAGCAGTGGTAACCTGCCTCTGAAAGATCCAAGTGGGGCTTGTTTTGGTAGATCTCTTCTGGTTTTGAAGAAGGGAAGTGACAAAGCAAATACTTTAGCTCATGTATACAAATCCCTTGATAAGTATTTGACCTTACGTACTCAGTACGAAGAGCAAGAACTTCTGCTAATGATACAGAATAGAAACATATAGAATAAATTCTATGCATATACACAGTCATAGATGCAGGCAGACCGCAAAAGAATGATCATCCTTTTTTTTTTGTATTGAACTATGTGGTTGAATAATAGTTTTCTTTCATATTTGGTCACTAGTAGTATTTGATGTATTCACAGTCCATTACTAAGGGAATTACTGCTCTCCATTCCTTTCATTTGTGAAAGGAATACAGCTGACCTAGGTCAAGTAATGATTAGCACTGACAGCTTCCCATCTTTCTAATGCAGGCTAGGTGTTTGATACTGCTTTTCTAAAATACAGTAACACTTCATTTGTGGCATCATGAAATTCTAGCAATCTCAATGCTTGACTCTGTAACCCTGATAATGTTCTTTTAATGTAGATTATTGTTCTGCAGCTTCTTAGCCGGGTTTTCTCTTAAGTGGGGTAAAAAAATCCCTGTACTGCTAAGTAGCATCCTGCAGACACTTCTTTGTTCCACATTCTTGGCAGGAATGTTTTATCCATCCTATGGATGTTGGTACTATTTTTTCTAAATTCTCATTGGCTGTTTCTTCAAAATCGCTTAGATTACAAGATCTTTCAAGCAAAAGCTGTCCTTTACAGTCTATACAATGCTTAGTTCTTTGACTTCAGAGAAGCGTGGAACGAATTTTTAAACATCAAATGATCCTTAGCTAGGACAAAAATTTCTCAATAAAACATTGCTTTCCTTGTGAGATGATCCAGGGGCTCGAGCACCTCTGCTATGAGGACAGGCTATGGGAGCTGGGATTGTTTAGTCTTGAAAAGAGAAGACTTCGGGAGGACCTAATAGCTGCCTTCCAATACCTGAAGGGAACCTACAGGAAGGCTGGGGACGGACTTTTTACAAGAGTGTCCACTGATAGGACAAGGGGAAATGGGTTTAAGTTGAAGGAGAATAGATTTAGATTAGGTTTTAGGAAGAAGTTCTTCAGTGTGAGGGTGGCAAGACTTTAAAAAATAAATTGCCCAGAGACGTCGTGGCTGCCCCCTCCCTGGAGGTGTTCCAGGCCAAGTTTGACGAAGCCTTGAGTAGCCTGATCTAGTTGAGAGGCGTCCCTGTCCATGATCTCTAAGGTCCTTTCCAGCCTAGGCCATTCTGATTCTATCATTCTATCCTTTTCCCTCTTTGTGACACCTGTACCCTGTCTGCTGCTAGCAGCCCTGGTGGTGTGTAACCGATCCGCAATCAAAAACCTTCATGTTTCTGTCTGTGGCACCAGACTCAGAGGCAAATATGGATCTGCTGGCTCTTTTTGTTTCCAGTTTTGCTGCAACTGGAAGGACAGAAAAGGCTACTTATAATCCTGATCCCTTAACCTGTTGTCCCAAGGCCCTGAAGCCTCTGTTGATCACCTTCAGACTTCTTGTTACAGCATCTCTGCCTATGTGAAAATTCGGTAATGGGCAGTAATGTGAGGACCTCACCAGGGTTGGGAGCTTTCTCTTCACGTCTTTAACCTGGGCTCCAGGGAGGCGGCAGACTTCCCTAAGAACTGGGTGTGGGTTGCATACTGGGCCTTCTGTTCCCTTCAGAACGGAGTGTCTCATGACGATAATCCATCTTTTTTTCTTTATGGAAGTGGTTTTGACACGGGGCGCAGGCTGACTTCACCTCGATGATACCTCCCAGCTGGATGAATCATTGATCCCATTCTTGTTCAGTTCCACTTGCGGAGCCTTGTACCTAGAAAGTGACCAGATTAGAATGTGAAAGCATGTAGTTAATAGAAATGTTCCTTCAAGTGGGATAACAAAGAAAAATCTGGTGATCTAAACCCCATTTCCATGCCACAGGTGCAAAGATAACGCCCTTTTTCAGAAAAGTCTGTTGAGATTCTTGAAGTGATTGTACTGTTACGCAGTGACGATTAAAGAACGGAATTATTTTTTATACTTCAGCAGAAGTGAAACTTCATCACTTTGTTATGAGGAACATCATTTTAAAAGACAAATCAAAATGCAATATGTTTAATTTTTAAAACAAAATAGCTGGGTTTGGGTTTTTTCCATGTTCAAATTGTGCTTTTACTTGCAAAGACCCCTGTGGTTTAAATAACCCAGTCGGTGTACACTAATAAAAATCCCATTAAATTAAATGGCCACTAGGCATATAGAGTGTCCTGTTGCAATTTCAAGAGACAGTTTGTTACAAGACACCCTGCTATGTACCTTTTATTTTATCAAAGTAAAGGAGAAAAAGAAAAGGTTGCAAAATGTGTTTATTTCTATGAAAAATAAGTTTCCAATGTACTAGGAAAAATTGATGTGTTCTGTGTTAGTTTTTATGTTGTGTTTGGTTTTTTTTATAGAAAGAAAGAGTTGACTTATTCTATGTCTGGTACATTTATAGCACAACCTACAATAAATATATATAATCAGCAGAATCGGTCAGTAATTTTCATCCTCTGAACTATTACTTGTTTCTTTTGGAAGGTGGCAATTCAAGAAGTAATTCAGTATATATTGTATTAGAGTAAACTCTTTTAGAGCACATACTGTACTTGTTTGCCAGCAAACATCATTTCTGAAATAGGGGACTGTCTTTCTTGCAAATGTTTTTCTTTCTTTCCTTTCTTCTCTTAAAAAAACCCAAACAAGCAATATATTGAATACTCGTGGAAACAAGTATATATATTGAATACTTGTGGAAACAAACTACGAATACCACACTGAGATGAGTTTAGTACCCATGGTTCTCAGCAGATATTCCTCTCCATCCTGCCTACCCAAGCAAGGTCTGTGATGTTTTTTTGAAAGCAGGAAATAGAATAGACTATCAAATTAATTTTACTTTGTGAGATTTTATTGAAAGTTTAAATTTACACGAGTCGCTAAACCTCCTATCTTTCTTTCCCATATCTCCTCCATGCTCACGGAAGTCACAGTGTTGAAATCTACAGTTTTTTGAATTTGTCTGAAGTGCTGGTTCAATCCTGTGTCACTGCTCGTGTCCTATTTCATCGGTTCGTGCCTGGCCATTCCCATCTAACAATAACAAGTTGTTAAAGATGTATAGGCTCTTCAGGGGCACAAAAGGCTCTATGCTCACCTGTTGTCTGGTCTGTCAATTCCTTCATATGGCTGCTCCTAAAATTTAATTACCGGCATCCTCGTTAGTACCACTACCATATTCAAATGATGTTTAATGACAATATAAGGAGATATATCAAAGATATTATTTTTCAATATAAAATAAAATTTAGATTGTCTCATATAAAGAGAGAGCCCTAGTTCTTATTTTAGTCTTTGGTCTCCTTTTATTGGTATAAAATATGGAAGGTGTAAAATGCCTGCAGTAAGGAAATGCAGCATAGCTTTGACATGAAAAGGTGTACGTTAACTCCTTTCAGTGCTTGTATAACATACAGGTATTTTGAAAGAACTTTGCACCTTAGTGTTTCCCGAAGTTAGAAACAAATCTAAAGACTTTGCAAGTCAAAGATGTGTAAAACTGCTCCTATCTGAATGATGCAAACATCGTCATACACAACTTTTCCTTTCTACCTTCCAGTTTAACATCTGGCAAGCTCTGCCATACCCACATGTTGTTCCGAAACCCCTCAGGTGACTATTTTAAATGACTATGATTATTTTTTTTCTGAAGACTGAATGATCTTGACACTGTCAAGTGTCCTTTAACCAGCTGCTTCCATGAACTCAAAAGACAGTCTGTCCTCAAATGTTTATGGCTCTGCTGTCTTAAATATTCTCGTGTAGTTTTTTAACTACTATCTCATTTTCACTTGATTTAACAACCTACTGCTAAACCACCCTAATGATGTATTCATGCAGGAAGTCTCCCCTAAAAAACCATAAAACAACACTGATAAGAGCTACTTGCTGCAAATAACTTGTTGTTGAACTTTCATTAATTTTCATCCACTTACACCCTTTAGCTTTACCCTATACAGTTTAGATCAAAACACCATCCTTTCATGGATGGTGTTTGTTACTTCCCAAAGATGCACGGAATGGGCTTTATATATTACATGTTCATAGCACACCTTTTTGCCATTCTTTTTCCAGTTTTTAATGAGTCTTTGAAGATTACAGGGCAATAGACCCAACCTAGTTTTGCATTAAAGTTTATTTCATTAAAAACATGACAGGTGGTAACAACATAATACTTGGAGTTTTTCTCAAAGAGTAAGTTTTATGTGAGAAGGGATGGATCTTGGCTATCTTAACATATCTATGGACTCTTCATGGACTAGGAGGGATGTACTGACCCTGCTCAGACTGGAGGGGTACCTTCACTCCACACGGTAAAACTGAAGGAATTTTGCTGTTAAGCATGAGCAGGCTATGTAAAAAAAGTTAATCTCCATATTGAGATCCCAGAGGACAATGAAATTATTTTGGCTGAAATGTGAAATAGGGTTAACAACAGTTGGCTTAAAAAGTAAAAGCAAAACATATGCTTCTGAAAATCATTTATGTAGATATAACACATTTTTTCTGAGTACGTGGCATGATTGTCAGGTGCCACCAAGTTACGAAGTGTTAGAAAAGCAGCACAGCAAAAGCATAGGAAGCTCTTTACTTGGTCAAGTTTTCCATGACAATTCTTCAGCTGAGGTTTCTAGCAGCTCCTGTTGCTTTAAGAGAACAGACAAAGCATAAGAAATCGAGAGGGAAAGATGTCTTTCAATTCTTTTTTTTTAACCTTTTTACTTAAGTATTTAAATTACATGCAAATTTGGTTGTATATATTTAAATCATATTGTCTTCTTGCAAAAAATGTTCTTGCTACCTCCCCCCATGTAAATAATGGATAAAAGAAATTACTGATAGAAGGCAAAATTCAACCATCTGCATTTCTTAGGATTGTCGTTTTTCAGATAGAATTCACAGGTGTCTTTTAAACAATGATGAATTAGAAGGCACAATCTTTTTTTTTTTCCTACTCATTTGTTTGTTAACTACCTCTGTGATAATAATTTATTTGCATATTTAATTTCCTCCATTGTAAATGAGCACTTCTATGCCACTTCCTAATTATTTTAGAGTATCTTTGTATTCTTCATTTTTTACACATTCTATTTGACAAATAAAATGACTTTTCCTCCAAAGGACGTGTGAAAGTATTACAATCCTATGTGTAGATCAGTTATTTCTAAATACAGCATTAGAAGATTCAGAAGGGAGTTCTTATTATGAAGTAGATATTAAAAAAGCAGAGTATTTTGTCTGAAGTATCTTTTAACAAAATCAGAATAGACAGCCTGTGTATGGCCTAATCGGGCTAGTGTGTGGGAATGAGGAAAACACCATTCACTCACAACATACTAGAGCAGTCCTGGGATGTCATCCAGTCAGTGGTCTTTAGTGACTACTGATAATCTGGTCTGAGATTTCCTATATTCTCTGATGAGTCTTTCTGTTTCCCTTGACCCTACGTGCCCGTATTGCTGAGTCTGCGTGTACAAGTACCATTTTATTCAGCTGTGTTGTCCATAGGAGGCAGAGTCATGTTCCCACTGAGGCTGCTGCCCAAAATGCATTGTGCTTGTGCAAAAAAACCCCCTTATATGGCTTGTGGCCCACTTTATGGATCTCGTAAAGTTTCTTTTAAAAGGTATGTTCAAGTGTTTCAGGTGTTTTACTTACCTACCTTCTTGTCAGCTACCTAGACAATATTTTCAAGATAAAATAAAGTCCACTTTGTTTTTTGGCTCTCTGCCCTTTTCACCTCTATCTTCTTTTATCCTTGGCTATCCCTTTCTAACATTGTACATCAAGCCTCCCCCCTCCATGATGCTACTTCTTCCTGATTTCTAAGCTTCCATTATGTGCTCCTTAATCCCCCATACTCCTCTCCGAATCCTCCGCACATTACAAGAAAGCCCTAATGTGTATCATTCATTGCTGTTTCAAGTGGCAGTGTTGGACAGCCCTAAAGGAAGCCAGCACAGCACTTCAGAGATAGGGAGAAAATGTATGGGTTGCACATTGGCAGCGCTGGCAGTTCTACCTCAGCATCACTTCAACGTTTAATCAACTACAAAAGCCATTTAATGCTTGGGATACTCCAATGCTATAAATATGATCCCTTAAGTAATTACACAGCTTTACGTCCTGTAACATATTTGGTAACACTTTAAATAAAGTGTCTTCCGTGCATTTCGATGCATTTTTAATTTAGCCTGGGTACAGCTATGATTGCATGCTAGATAAATAGCAGTTCAAATTTAAATGGATGTGTTGAGATTTCACATCTAGCTAATAATTAAATAACTTGGGATATTGCAGTTGAAAGTATCAGTATAATTCAAGGATTAATTAATAACATATAACTTTTATGAAAAACATCTTTCCTAGTACCATGCTATCAGCCACCCAGAGACGTAGCGTAGTGAGGCTTATTACTTTGCCTCGAAGGGCAGACTCTGGTAGGGATTGCTTTTGGAGCGTAGAGAAAAATTTATGTCACTGCCAGGTTTCATCACCTGCGTACCACTTTTTGTCACCTGAGGATGAGTTACCTCAATTTCTTATTTACCTGTGACATTCACCATGTAATACCCATGGCATATTTGGCTCTGATTTGTGAAACTGCAACGTGAAAATAAACAAACTGGTCTTAATAAAAAAAATCAAAGTGTTATATTGTCAGAAGTTTTAAATGAAATGTGTGTTTTTTTATTAAAAAAGTCTGTTCACCTAATACTTTTCTTTAGCTTCCATTTTCATTTAAAGTCATTAAAACATGTACATATTAAAAAAAAATTACTTATGAATATCCCCCTAATATACCTTTGGAATTGCAAAAGAACAAAATAAATAAGTCAGGTTATGTATTTCAGAGCGGAAATAACATTTCTCTGGTCTTTAGAATTCTACATCACTGTAAATACAAATGTTACTGCACCTGTGAGCTCACAGTAAAACATTTAACAACTTAATATTTGAATAACAATTGCATATTCTTTATTTTGCACTACAGTTAAGTGCTCGTTGCGGACCTCTTCTGGCAGAACAGTCCAGTATTTCTGGAAGTTAGCATTCACCAACTTCCAGAAATCAAAAGAAAGGGAATAAAATAAATAAAAAAAAAAAAAGTCAAAACTTCTTTTCACTAGCAGCTGTATGTGTAGCATTCAGATGACTGAATTCCTTATAAAATCTTTGGAAGAACAAGATACTTACCTCTGCCACACAAGGTACATTGGTACTGCATTTCACACTCTTTAACGTAATATTGTTACACAGAACTCGGATGATTCAGATGTAAGGTGGACATCTAGGAGGATTACAAAGCTCTATTATAAAACACCACCCAGAGGTTTACACAGATACTATATTAAGCAGATAAAATAATTGTTTATTACTCTTAAATTTCTTCACTTAATCAATAAACTTAATTACAAATTCTAATAAAAATTTCACTTTGCCAAGCTATGAAAACACAAACGGCTGCATAGAGAATGTTGTGTAGGTTTGTATTAAGGATATAAATATATATATATATATATGCATATATTTATGTGTTTCTTAAGTGACATAGCTTTGAGGAAAGCTTTGTAACAAATGAAGGATATATGCTGATCTAGAAGGCCTGAGTAGCCTAAAGAAAAAGACAAAACTGAAAAGCAATTCAGTTAAGCTTATAGTGGATAATAATAGATTATAATATCCATATATTTTGATATCCATTGAAAGCTTGTGCCTCAAGCTCAGCGAGAAGCTAATCGTTTAAAAGGAATAGATCCAACATGTGCTCAATCAACAAAACAATAGAATAAATCTATTATTTTCTTCTGTCTTCAAGTCAAATGCAACAAACAGCAAAAAAGAAGGGAATTTCATTACAGCCTGAGTTAGGCTATTCCATTGTTTTATCATCTAAGCAATTAAAAGGGGATTTTTGTTTTCTCCTAAAAATGAATCCACATCAGCCTATCTCCAGTTTCGTTAGAACTTACAGAATGAATAATAATTTTCCATGTCCTGCATAGGATACTCCTGTTGCTGAAGCTCTGCTCTGTGTTGCCTAACATAATATTTTTGTAATGGACACGTGTCGCTGACTCATATTTAATTTCAAAGACATTGTTACCCTTAGATTCTTCTCTGTACAGGTCTCGTTTTTTACGAGTGCATTTAAATACTCTCTTTGAACTGTAGGTCTTTGCTCATACTTTCATTTAATTTGCTCTTGTCAATATCTTGGTTTCTCTCCAGTTAGCCAAGATCATTTTGATTTATGAACATATTTTCCAGAGAACTTGCAAGCGTCTTTCTTTGCGGTTTCCTGCAAAAATGTCACTCAGTCATCCAAACTGTTGAAATTGTTAAGTGAAACTTCGCCTACAATAAACCCTATCTCAAAGATCCTTTCCCATTTTGGCAGAGAGATATTGATAATTCTTTTTTGAGAGCTAACGTTCAAGTTTGTTGCACATAAACCAATCAATTTGTTTTAAAATGCCACTGACCTAAGTTACATCTAAATGAGTATTTCTTTAGCTTTCTTAGGAGTCAAACCATTTGAATAATACCAAAAAATTGCAAAATCCAAATATCCAAATAATTCCTCTCATACTCACTATATTGTATCAAAGAAAGAACATGGACATATTTAATATAAATTATTCTTTTCAAATCAATTTTAATTCTTTTCTCTACTTTCGTATTTTCCGTATTTATTTAAATTATTTAATTAATTAATTTATTTATGTATTTATTTATTCATTTAATTT
>NW_009712587.1:0-527 GCF_000703405.1 Apaloderma vittatum
ATACTGGCACATGGGGTTATTCTTTTCCAGGAGCAAAACTCTACACTTGCCATTGTTATATTTTATAAGATTTCTCCCTGTCCAACTTTTCAGTGTGTCTAGGTCACGATGGATGGCAGCACAGCCTTCTGGTGTGTCAGTCACTCCTCTCAGTTTTGTGTCATCAGCAAACTTGCTGACAGCGCCCTCAATCCAGATCATTGAGGAATATATTGAATAGTACTGGCCCCAGTGCTGACCCCTGAGGGCCCCCACTAGACACAAGCCTCCAGCTGGACTCTGTCCCATTAACCACAACTCTCTGACTTCTTCCCTTCAACCAGTTAGTGACCCACCTCACTACTTGGTCACCCAGACCACACTCCCTCAGTTTACCTATGAGGATGCAGTGGGAGATGGTGTCAAATGCCTTGCTGATATCCAGATAGACCACATCCACTGCACAGTCACCATCCATCCACCTGATTATGTCTTTATAAAAGGTTATCAGGTTGGCCAAACCTGATTTCCCCTTGGCAAAGCCATGC
>NW_009712588.1:0-737 GCF_000703405.1 Apaloderma vittatum
GTAAGTATGTCCCCCTCCTCGGACTGGAGGGGCTGGTTTTGTCGTGCAAGGGAACTCTGGGAGCTGGGCTGAGACCTGGCAAACTCGCTACGCGGGTGACACGAAGCCTTGCTGTCAGCTGAGCTCGCTGGCACCTCCGAGTCCACTTGGGCTTTGCTGTTGGGGGACACCTCTGTGCTCATACCCCCCCGGGTATGGGTTTTCCTTGCATCCTCCACCCCGTTCTGCCTTGAAATACCTGAGAATGATGCACCGATGTCCCCTCAGTGACAGACTGCTCAAACCAGCCCGAATTCCTGCGTGCCTGGGACTGGGGAACGTCACAGGAGGCTGGGTCTGGGTCTCGGTAAAGGTTATTGTTAATACCAGCAGGGCAAATGCAGGAGCATCGTCCCTGTTTGTCTGTGGGTTTTGCATCATCGCATCATACTGCTGGTGCCTTCATCTGGCTGCAGGGCCAGAGAGGGGGGTTCAGGTGATGTGGAGGAGGGAGCGGGGCACCTGTGTAGGGCCAGAGGCTCCCCTCTCCCGCCTTTAACTGCCCCAGAAATAAAACCTGACAAAAATCATGAAAAAATCATGACATTCCCCCTTCTGCAGGCTGCTCGCCAACAACCCATTGGCTCTGTTTTAGCTCTGGGAGGAGGAGGAAGCCTGGAGGGGGGTGTTTCACACCCATCACAAATAACTCTCCCCTCTTTGGGCACCACCAGGACCTGGCAGCATCTTGGGTGGCG
>NW_009712588.1:768-999 GCF_000703405.1 Apaloderma vittatum
CAGCTCATGGCCACCTCCACAACCCTCTCCTCCCCACATGCCAAGGTGGGATGGGAAAAGACATCAAATCACCCTAGAGTGACTAAAAAAAACCCCAAACCCTAAAAGAAACTAAAAAAACCCCAGCAGCGCAAGGAAGAGATGGACAGTGGAGCAGGTAGGGTACAGGGGGACAAAGCAATACTATAAGGCAGAGAAGGGAGGAAGGCTCTACTGGGAAGACAAGGCGAG
>NW_009712588.1:1077-2251 GCF_000703405.1 Apaloderma vittatum
AAGGCTCCGTGCTGTGACTCCCTTCTCCTGCCTGCCGCTGCCATGAGTGATCCAGAGCGGGGCAGAGGGGGCTGGATCAATCTGGCAAAGCAGAAAAATGAATGAAAATTGAATTCCCCGAGGAGAAGGGGGTGGGGTGGGAGCTGTTATCCTGGCTGAGAGATAAATCAGAGTGTGCCGGAAAGGGGGGGGGGGCGGGGGACACAGAGATGACTCCCAGCGGTGGTGGAATAATCAGAGAAATACAGGCTGGAAATGCAGAGCAGTGGGACAGAGAGGCCACGGGGCAGTGTCTCTCTGTCCACCTGTCTGCATACCCAGCTAAACTTCTGTAAATCTGCCTTAGGGACCCACTTCTCTGCATCCCTGGGCTGGGATGGCACAGGGGGAATGATGGCCCGTGCCCCAGGGGGCTGGGGAACGCAGGTGGCTGGGGATGGCAGGGACTTGGATGCACTGTGGTTAATGCACTTAAGAGCCAGTGCTTAATTCAGGGGAGAAGGGGAGGGGATAGCATGGGAAGGGAGGGGATTCTCCTCCTGTGTGGTGGGAAGCTAATTTGGGGGCTCGGTGGACTGTGAGGTGGGGGGAACTCACTCCTGCAATGAGTGTAGACAGGTCTCTGCCCACTGGTATGCGGTGAGCCAGCCAGGGTTTTGCTGGTAGATTGAAGCTTTGAGGTTAAACCCCAGCACCTCGTTGAAAAATTATCATTTTTTCCTAAGGAACCATCAGGCTTACTGCATTTCTTAGGTTTTATTACTTTTATTTTTAAACTTTTTTTTTTTCCCCCCAATTCCTGGCATGTCCCACCCACACATTTCCTGAGGGGCCAGTTAATTTTTTTTTTTTTTCGGATGGGAAAAGCCTCTTCCTCCATTGCATTGCAAGGTGGAAATGAAGGCAGGGAAAGGGCACAGGTGAGCTGCACTGCAGGCTGGGTGAGCATCCTACCTTCCCCTCCCAGCACCACCCCATGTGCCAGCCCCCACTCAGGGCAGGCTCAGCACCCTAAAACCCCCTCAGCCAGGCAGAGAGGGATGTCGCATCACATCGGGGCTGTTTGGCATCCTTGTCCTCAAGATGGTGACTTAGCTGAGCACCAGGAAGGGCACCCACCCCAACTAACTTCAGCTCTATTTTGGTGAGCTTCCTCTCTTGACCTTTCAACGCT
>NW_009712589.1:0-692 GCF_000703405.1 Apaloderma vittatum
GAGATTTGGGGTCTCAAATATTCATATTTCTCCCTCAGAAGGTGTAAAAATCCAGATTTGGGGTCATAAAGAACCATAAACCGCACTTAGAAGGTGTAAAAATTGAGATTTGGGGTCTCAAAGCCCCTTAAACCCCACTTAGAAGGTGTAAAAATCAAGATTTGGGGTCAAAAAGAAGCATAAAACCCACTGAGAAGGTGTGAAAATTAAGATTTGGGGTCCCAAAGAACCAGATTTTCCCCTCAGACCCTGTAAAAAATCGAGATTTGGGGTCCCAAGGATTCATATTTCTCCCTCAGACCCAGTAAAAATCCAGATTTGGGGTCCCAAAGCCGCAAAATCCCACTTAGAAGCTGTAAAAATCCAGATTTGGGGTTGCAACCATAAATCCCACTTAGAAGGTGTAAAAATCAAGATTTGAGGTCACAAAAAACCATAAATCCCACTTAGAAAGTGTGAAAATTGAGATTTGGGGTCCTAAAGAGCCATATTTCCCCCTCGGACATGGTAAAAATCCAGATTTGGGGCCTCAAAGAAGCATAAACCCCACTTAAAACCTGTAAAAATTAAGATTTAGGGTCCCAAAGACTCAGATTTTCCCCTCAGACACAGTAAAAATTGAGATTTGGGGTCCCAAAGCCCCATAATAACACTTAGACGCAGTAAAAATCCAGATTTGGGGTCTCAAAGAA
>NW_009712590.1:0-1167 GCF_000703405.1 Apaloderma vittatum
GAAAGAGGGAGAGAGAGAGAGAGAGAAGGGGGGAGTTGGGAGGGGGGAGAGGAAGGGTGGGTGGAGGGGGAGAGAGGTAAATAGCCTGAAATCGGAAGGGAGCTGCTTCTCTGTGGTCTTCCACAAGAGCTGCCTGGGCTCTGCTGGCTCAGTAATAACTGAGTGACCTTTTCTTTTGCTGTATTATGTCTGGCTGGTAAGGGATTGCATTTTGCAGCTGATAAAGCCCTGACTTCATTCAACTCGGCTCCTCACACGCTGCTTTAGGTAAGTTGTCTTCAGCCAGGACGGAGACAGACAGCCTTGGACTGCAAGATACTAAAAGGAGGACACCTGTAGCTCGGATGCGGTCAACACAATTACTTGGCGGATCCTTGAGGACCTCATTATTTTAAACTTAAAGAATAGCGATCTCCCTCCCCATCTCTCCCACCCCCTCTTTATTTTTTTTTCCCCAAACAATGCTTCTTTTTGACCTTTCCCAAGGAGAAGAGCTACAAAGCAGCCACTGTGCTTATTGAACTGCCTCCCCTGTATCGCTTAATTGAGAAGGTAAGTGAGGCAACTGTGTACATAAGCTTTGGGTCATTTGTGTATGTGTGTCTGCATCAAAAAACCCTCTCTCTGAGTCATAAGCCGGGGCTGCAATACACACACACATCTCTGCACTGCAACTTTCACTCAAGCTGCAGCTCTGCTGAGACTGTTTTGTTTAAATCATGTGAGGCTTCATTATTTTTATGATGAGACATGAAATACATGCAAGCGGAGGATGCTGAGCGAAACCCATCCAACTGTATGTCTCGAGAAATAGCAGTCAAAGTTAACAATAAATTGCAGCCCTCCTCCCCCCCCCGTTATTACTGCACTGCAACTTTCACTCAAGCTGCAGCTCTGCTGAGACTGTTTTGTTTAAATCATGTGAGGCTTCATTATTTTTATGATGAGACATGAAATACATGCAAGCGGAGGATGCTGAGCGAAACCCATCCAACTGTATGTCTCGAGAAATAGCAGTCAAAGTTAACAATAAATTGCAGCCCTCCTCCCCCCCCCGTTATTATTGTTATTATTATTCTTGCTTCTTTCAGAGCTTCTCGAAACGTGCTCTCAATTATCAAGGGAGTCGCTTAATTTCCCACTCCCCGGCTTTAATCCACAAGCCTC
>NW_009712591.1:0-1589 GCF_000703405.1 Apaloderma vittatum
GTTGGGATGGAACCTGGAGAGCCACAGAGGAGCAGCTGGCTGTGACCTGTGGGCTGATCAGGGATTTCAGTGCTGTGGCTGCGAGGGCGCCCCGAGCCTCCCTCTGCCCTATGCTCCAACTCTCTTCTCTTTTTGCAAATCTCTCCATCGATGCTTTGTTTTCCTACCTCTAGGGCTGGCTTTGAAAACGCTCCAGAGGAGCGGAGCCAAGTTCTCCTAATAGCCTTTTCAAAACTTGCTCTTGTGTTTGCCTGGAGCAATTAGCTGCTTTGTTGCAGAAGAACAGTTTTTCATCAGCCTATTGACCGTTGTGTGGAAGCGGGGCAGCGAGGCGCCGGGTGTGAAGCTGGGGCTCCCATGAAGCGTTGTTGATGGCATCTGTCATGAGTCTGTGAGGCTCCCGCTGGTGATAATTCCGTTAATGTGACCCATGCGGCGCTACCAGGAACTTTGTGGCACTGCAGGGGACAATGTTCGAGTGCCACAGGCCTTCCTTGGCCCTCCTCGGTGACTCCCCTGTACGTATTGCCCTGGGGGTCATTGCTGCTGGTTGTGGGAGTGCAGGTGAGGGTGGCTCCCAGGCATGTCCCAGAAATGAGAGAGCAGGAGGAAGGGAGCTGTGGGATGGCTCCCAGAGCAGCAGCCCCGTTTCAGGTGAGGCTGTTGGGGTGTGCAGAGCTCTGCCAGGGACGCCACACAGCTCAGGCCCAGCTCTCATGCTCTGCCCTTGCAGGGGAGCTAAAGAAAGATGAACTTTAGCTCTTGAGCTACTTTTAGCAGCTCTGCTCTGAGCTTTGGACGGCGTGTTTACCCCTGGGCTTGCATCATGCACTGCTCGGCCCTGGCTGCATCGGTTGCTCCCTGGCTCCGTGCCAGCGACGGGAGGCTAACCGCAAAGACAGGCGAGCCCAGCGGAATCGGAAAGGTTCAACCCTCAGATCTTTTAAACCCAGTCAAGGGAGGCTTCCCGGCAGCAGGGCCGGCTGGGAAGAGGCTCCTGCGCAAAGTTTCAGGGCTGAGGAGATCAGAGCTTCCCTAACGCTGGGGGCTGCGGCAGTGAGGAGCGTCACAGGGACCTTTTCTCTGCGGGATGGTCGGTGCCTCGGGCTGCCCAGCTGCCTTCTGCTCATGCTGGAGGAGCAGGAGCTCGGTCCTGCGCCCTTTCTGAGGGAAAACAGGCTGTTGGCTGCTTCCTCACCGCTTCCTGCTCCCGACTGGTCCTGCATCCTCCCCAGCTTGGTGATGGGCCAGGCAGCCTGTGTTGCAGGGCCCCTGCCTGGGGCTGTGTGCCTGCCCCGTCACCGCTGTGGCGGAGGCGGCTCTATGAGCCCGTGGTCTGGTAAAGTGAGTCTCGAGGCTCCTCCGAGCCCGCTGCTCTTGCGGCAGCACATGAAGGGTCGGTCAGGTGAGGCTCTGGTTGGGACGGGGGCTGTGAAAACTCAGTGTGATCTGCTCACGCCACACCCAGCGAGCCTGCCGTCCTCCCTCTGCGCTTGTACGCGTGGTCTGCAGCAACTTCCTTTGCTTCCTCGGCTGCTCGCCTTCCGAGGAGGTGCCTGCGGTGGGACGAGACAGAGCAGCTCATGTTT
>NW_009712591.1:1655-3140 GCF_000703405.1 Apaloderma vittatum
GCGTCCGTGGAGCATGCGCTGCGGCGGGGGGGATCGCCCGCTTTGGTAGGAGGCCGGGCTGCCCCGGTGGCTTGTCCCGCAGCTATTTGTGGTGGCGAGAAGTGGCCAATTCCCATCCAAATGCTGCTGTCGCATGGCAGCTTTGGGAGCTTTGCTTTTGGCCTTTTGGTGCTCTGCAGACTGGGGCTCCAGTCCTGCCCTGAAATACCCAGGTTGTGATTTCCCTGTGGAAGATCTGGCTCCAGGGAAGCGGTGCCTGGTTCAGTTGTTGCAGCCCAATGGGGAGGGTCTGTCCACAGGCTGCTCCGCACTGGGGCTGGCACAGAGGTGCAAGAAGGGGGCTGAGCCCACCAGCCAGGCTGTAGGTTTTCAGCTCCTGCCTGGCCTGGGCATTTGTTGGGCTTTTCACCATAAAGCACCGTGCAGTTCGCGCTGTCGTAGGAGCCTCCAGGACCGAGGTGGAAGGGCTGCGAGCGCGCTGCCTGTGAGAGGGGGTGCACCCCATGCTGCTGCAGCTGGACAAACAGCCTGCAGAGAGCCAAAACCGTGGCTAAAGGGGGCTTTGGGGTGACTCCCAGTACACAGCCCTGACCTGCAGCTAACTGCGCAGCCTTTCTGGGCCTGGAGCTGCGGAAAGCTAAAGCTCTGGGTTTGCAATGGCCCTGTCACATCACGCCAGGGCTTACTCCCAGGCTGAAGGAGCGCCTGTTGTTTACAGGTTCTTGCATGGGCTGGTGTCCTTCTCTCCTTTTCATTTGCTGCTCTGTTGAAAACAGGCCTGATTCATGTGCTCTTCTCTGAGGATTGCACCAGAGGGTTGTTGTTCAAGGTTAATGTCCTGTGGATATTGCTCCTGTTTTGGGGACCATGCGATGCTGTGAAATTCTAAAAACCCCTTTAACTCCATGTCAGGTGCCAGGGTCTGTCTTCTCCCTGAGTCTCAGTCCACAACAGGATGTTTTCCCTTTTCTCTCCTCTTACAAAAGCACCCAGGAAAATGGGGAGAGCATCATGTGCAGCAAACTAGAGTGTGACACAGAGTGACGCTGAGAGCGGGAGGTGCCAGTGATCGATATGTGGGCTCATCTTGGAGAAGCCGCCGGCGCAGCCCAGCTCTCCTCCGCGAGCGGGGCCCGGGGCGCGAGTGGGTGGTGATGGGGGGTCTGTGGCCCCCTCTCGTGCTGCTGGAAACCTGCACAAGGACCCAGCTCCCAGGCATAATTTTCTGTCTGGCTTGGTGGAATCCTGCTTGGAGCAGCGACTCGTAGCTGTGCCTGGTCGCAGCCTTCTCCCACCGGCCTCCTCGCTGAGCAACGCTCTCCTGGCGCCCCTCCCGCCACCGGCCTCTTCCCAGACCTTTGCAGCTCCTGCATTTTGGCTGGGATTTCCTTCACTCCAGCCCCTCGGGGTCACCCCACTGCCACGGCACACTCCCCATGCCGCGGGATGGAGCACAGCGCCCTGGTCTGAGCCCGGCACTGTCCT
>NW_009712591.1:3257-3462 GCF_000703405.1 Apaloderma vittatum
TGGAGTTGCGCAGAGCTCTGTGCCTGAGCGCAGCTTGCCGTCTCCTCGTTAGCGTTAGTTTGATTTCCATCAACGCACAAGCTGCTAACTCGAAAATTGCTCCTTCCTTGTTTCTGTTGTTTCCTGGCAGTCTCCGCCTTCTGCGCTTACTGTAAGCTCTGCAGCTCCTTCCCTACCTCCCGGGGCAGGGGCAGGCACGCCTGTG
>NW_009712591.1:4654-4854 GCF_000703405.1 Apaloderma vittatum
GCTCGACACGCGGTACCTGGAGCAGCTCCACCAGCTCTACAGCGACAGCTTTCCCATGGAGCTCCGGCAGTTCCTGGCCCCGTGGATTGAGAGCCAGGACTGGTAAGGCCGTGCGAGATGCCGGCGTGGGGACTTGGCTTGGGACACCCGCTGTGGTCTGGGGGAGCTCTGCTGCTTTCCCTGGGCCCTCGACCTGAAGG
>NW_009712592.1:0-790 GCF_000703405.1 Apaloderma vittatum
TTCCCCCCCAACTTTTATTTCCTCCTCAATTTCAATTTTTCCCAATTTCAATTTTCTCCAAATTTCATGTGTCCCCTCAAACTTTAATTTGTCCCCCACAATCCTAATTTGTCTCAATTTTTCTTTATCCCTGGTTTAGTTTATCCCAATTGTAGTTGTCTCTTAAGTTTAGTTTTTACTAATTATAATTTGGTCGAAATCTTAATTTCTCCCAATTTTAGTTTTTCTAAATTTTAATTTTCCCCGATTTTAATTTTGCCCAATTTTAATTTTTCATCAATTTTAATTTTCCCCGATTTTAATTTTTCACCAATTTTAATTTCCCCCAATTTTAATTTTTCCCGGTTTTAATTTTTCCCTAATTTTAATTCTACCAAATTTTAATTTTTTCCCAATTTTAATTTTTTCCCAATTTTAGTTTTTTCCCAATTTTAGTTTTTTCTAATTTTAATTTTTCTCCAATTTAATTTTCTCTTAATTTTAATTTACCTGAGTTTTAAGTTTCTCAAAATTTTATTTTCCGCAATTTTAATCTTTTCGAGATTTTAATTTCTCCCAATTTTCACTTTCTCCCAATTTTCACTTTCTCCCAATTTTAATTTCTCCAAATTTTAATTTTCTTCCGGTTTTAATTTTCTCCCACTTTTAATTTTCCCCGATTTTAATTTTTTCCCACTTTTAATTTTCTCCGAAATTTTATTTCCCGTTTCATTTTCCTGATTTAATTCCCCCAATTTAATTTCCCCTCCCCCTCCCCCCCCTTTCTAATTTCCTTTTTTTTTTCCTTTTC
>NW_009712593.1:0-2130 GCF_000703405.1 Apaloderma vittatum
CCTAAACATCCACTGGAATGACTACGTGACTGATGTTACTGTCCTTCAACAGGCAGGGGTCACCAGTATCGAGGCCGTGCTGCTGAGGACGCAGCTGTGCTGGGCAGGGCACGTCTCCAGGATGGAGGATCACCGCCTCCCTGAGGTTGTGCTCTGTGGGGAACTCGCCACCGGCTGCCGCCCAAGATAGGACCCACCCCCCCCCGCCTGCCGCAACAGAGGAGCCCATGAGAGCAGATACAAGGACTCTGAAACAACACCTCAGTTTTGGCCATATTGACTGCCATCAGTGGTCCACTCTGGCCTCCAATCAGGAGACGTGGAGACACACCATCCATAATGCTGCTGCCTCTTTTGAGAACGCACGTAGAATTAGTCTCGAGGAGAAAAGACAACGCAGAAAGAACCGTGCCTCGCCAATACGGCCTAAGGAGACTTTCCACTGTGCCTTTTGCAAACGGACTTGCCGATCCCACATCGGCGTTTTTAGCCATCAGCGCACTTGTAGCAAGCGTGGGTAGAGCCCTTCCCGTATCTTCGTTCACGAAGCCTAGCTATAACTGGTAAGGTACAGGCAGGAGCAAGAAGCCAAATTCAAATAGCAAACTGTGGAGGGGTGGCTGCTTCCTTGAAAGCTTAAGTTACAAAAAAAGCTGAACACTGAATGTATAAAGACAGCTGAGGGGGTGTAGCATTCTGCACTGCAGTAAATATGAATAACATTGACCAGATGTTTCTTGGTAGAACCCCCAGTTTGGAAGTTTTGATCCAGTTACCCGAGGTGTGCAGATGATTAATCTATTTTATAACTAACCATTTCAAAAGGTTGGGTGAATGTCAATACCGATACAGTATGCAGCTGGTAGAGACTTGACCTTTTCAAGCAATACAGTATATTCTGGGTAACAGCACATTTGATAAGGAAAATTAGTTCATGGATGAATTACTGGCATTGTACACATGCATGTGCCCTAAACAAGTCTGTGCAAGCTTCTGCATGGGATAATGAAGAAGAACATGAAAAAATTCCATGAAGGGACATGTACATAGAAGGTGACAACAAATTGGAAGAGACAAGGTAAAGATACAGGGAAATGGAACTTAGAGAGGTCAAAGTAGCTTGGAAAAGGGCTGCAGAGGAGTCTGCAAGAACATGAGAACAGTTCCCTTTAGAACACTGCTCCTATTCAGGGAAACAAGGTGAAATTGAGTGGCTGTGTACATCTCCACCTTATTTAAGTGGCAAGTCCATCAAGCACAGAAGATAAACAAAAAAACCCACCTCATAAAAGGTCTTCTCTTACAAAAATCACCAAAATATTCCCAGGATATTACACATCCACTTTATGCACTTGAATGAAGTCAGAGCTCTTGAAGTAGGGAAGGGAATGTGGTATGTGGCTATGAGTAACAACCCACAAACACTAGAGTCGATAACTAAGATGCAAAAGCAGATTTAGTTCTACATGCCTCTAAAAAGGTGATGTTTCTCAAAGAATAGGACATACAAAATTAAAATTAAATAATAAAAATAAAAAGACAACAGAATAGTTACTTGTAGGGTTAATTTTTCTGTACATAAATTTTCCTTAAATGAAAGATCAAGGAGTTGTATATCTGTAATGCGGTTTGAGATACACAGAAAAATACACATTCAATAGCAAAGCTTTAAATATTGGCACTGCACTGGTTTCTGGGTTTCTATTGTTAGATTTTTGTTATTTGTTTTATTTTTTTTAACATTCCACTTAGCTGAACACAAACACAGATTAACATAGAAGAATGAGGTTTTATTGCTTGCTATTCCACTTTATTATTTTATTTACTTTGGGGTTACACTTATGCAAAAGAAGAAATTAACTGAGCCTTTAGTCTATTGCATTTACCTAAATTTTCAAAATGTATTTTCATAAGTTTCACATCCAGATCTCATCTTTTCCATCACATTTCCCTCCTGCAATTATCTTAATCTTGTAATGGCAATAAAACCCTGTCAAATGCCTATCAACTGCCTAACACTTAAACAGAAACTCCGAGGATTTCTCACAAATCCCACCTTATCCTTCACCATCCTTGTAGCCTATTCCCACCATATCCCACTGCCAATTCACAGATATTTTTCTGCAATCT
>NW_009712593.1:2161-20584 GCF_000703405.1 Apaloderma vittatum
ACGCTTTCCCTGTTTGACACAGTCATTCCAACTCAATATTATATTTCTGCATCTGCTAAAGTCAAAAGGCAGCAGGGCTTACTATGATGCCACCTAATTTCCTCTCTGAACATTACAGCACATGCAGCATTTACCATGAAACAGAAAAAGTAATTTAATCTTTGAACATCAGAAAAGAAGCTCAAGCTGCAAAACAGAAATGTGATGTGGAGGCCTGGACAAAGTTTTCTGTGATCAGCAAGACTTAGTTCTAAGTGTTTTGGATGAACTCAAAATGCCCCACAAGCCAGTTTTCCATTACACTACCAAACTAGTAATGCAGATGTGGATCCAAGTTGAACTGTGTAAGTTTAAAACTAAAGGTTAGGGTTTCCTTCCAACTCAAGTTGCCATATTTTAGTACTGTAAAATAAGAGAAGGCTAAAGTTAGCAGTACCACCAGAAATATGAATGAGCCAGAGCAGCAGGGGAAAACTAGGCAGGTTCAACTGATAAATCTGTACTGTGACATTTCAGAACGAAAACCATTTTGCACTTTCTGCACCCTTAACGTCTGCAAGCTGTTCTTATAATCACAGCAATCGGTGCTAGACATGGCAAGTTCCTACTTTGCTTGGTTACTCTATACTTCCTATATTAACCTGGTAGGACTGGACGCAAACCAAAAGGGCCTTTCGTCGGGGAGATACCACGGACGATACAGTCGAACAGAAAGCTGATCTGCTCTCCTTCGGCACAAGAAAGGAAAAAAACACCAGCCCCTGCAAGAAAGCATAACATAAATACATGTTTTTCACCTGGATACATTAGAAATATATTTAGCTGAAGCTATTTATAATCTAGCAATCAAAAGAGTATTAAGAGCAAGTCATGAAAAGAAATCAACAAGACATTCTCCAGAGAATAGAAATAAAAAGAAAAAATTCAGGTCAGCACACACGTACTATATCATTAAGATCAGTACCTATCTAATCATTTATTCTAATTTTCTGAGATTCAGGCACTTAAAGCAATGCAAAAAATACAAGCCACATTTTGAAGAGTCTGGGTCTTTTATTCTTATTTGCCCCTAAAATTTTGTAGATAAAATCCTAGCTATGAAAGTGCCAGGTATATTTAAAGCATCTTCATCAAAATGAACCAAGTTAATTCTACTTGTACTCAGTTTTAACCAAGAGAAGCTTTTTATATCCCAATGAATTAAGATTTGATTATATTACTGGATTATCATATAAATTTTCCTAGACTAAATCCTGCGTATCTATTATTAACAGAACGTAACACAACTCCACAGGTTGTCATCAGATCTTTACCCTTTGCTCTATTCTGATCTTTTGCTTTCCATTCATTAAGAATAGCCCCAAGCAAAATTAGAATGAGAATCATTAAATAAACAAACAGGTTCTGAGCTGCATGACATATGGCTACACGGACAACACACAGGACTAGAAGCGCTCCACAGATTTCATCTGAGAATTGTCAGTCCAAATATTACTCACATTAGGGAAAAAAAAAAAAACACCAAAACTTAAAACATCAGTCAAAAGACCATTTCAGTAACCAGAGACTTAAGGGGAAAAAAATGCAATAACCAGACACAAAGAGGAAATTAAAATTTTGAGCCGCAGTAGGCCTTCGCACACCACTTTCCTAGGGGCTTGGGCCCCTATTCAACATAAATTGACCAGCCAGTTCTGAGTTGCATACATATTGTTGCCAATTTAACTCAAAGCAGCAGAGCTGGTCTTGACCAAAATGCCTGCATCCCCATCACTTTCCACACATATCCAGCCCTGTCATATCCAACAGGTTATTTATGTTTTACTTAAGCAATGGATATAATTTTGACTATTTGACAAAGAGCTACAGGATTTAAACAAAGGGGATAATAAAGAGTGGGCCACAAACCACATTAACTATTTCACTATATTAGATACAGCCAGCAAGCAGTAAATTGACCACTCTAGGGAAAGCTTATTCTGGTCCACACTCTTTTGTCATTCTCAATTTATGTCACATCTAAGTCTCTCACCGCTCTGCTTAAATCTATTCAAAACAGTATCTTTATAACTTGATTTGTCACTCTACCCCATTTGTTCCTCTTCAGATGTCACCAATCAAAACTTTTTCAGCCAAAGAAACAGAAATCTTGTTCCTGGTACAGTTTGTTTCACTGATGAACTACTATAAATACAACTGGAATTAGAATTCACTCACTGGCAGAAGTTAAATTTATACTTAAGGGCTGGCATGCCAATCATTTCTAGAGTACAAGGTCTTGAATACATTACTTGAGACTCAGGACAGAAATTATTAGAACACTAAGCTATGTTTAAGCAATTGAAGAGATGAACGCTCACTACCTCTTGAAACATAAACCAGAGTAAAGCCTACTTCACTCCATACTTCTGTGGTATTGTTTTCCATTATTGTCTTTAAAAACAAGTTTGTCTCACATTTCTTCATGGCACATATACACACCCTGGCTTCAGGATCAAAGCCCACCTCAGAGATTACCACACTAATCACGCAGTCTGACAGGTATGAACGTTTCTGGTGATGACTCACTCACAGTCTTGTCCCATTTCCCCTCCCCAAGAGATGTCAGATGTCAAAGAGATATTCAAAAAAGCTGCGTGCAAAGTATGCATGCAAGAATTATTTGAAATTCAGCTCTTCCTTTGGGCTCCTTTCTCCTCTCCTTCCAGAGTAGAGGGAGTCTCGGGAAATCAGCTTCCCTAATCTTCGATAACATGACTTCTTCCCCCATGAATCCCACCCATGCGAGAAGCCACGCTGTTCTTGAGGGAGCAGGACAGCACAAGGCTCTGCAGCGCTCTCAGCACAGGACTTTCCCACCTCCCCTGCACAATAAGCAAGTAGGATATAAAGACAACATAACAGAGGATAGTCTATCACTGTGCTTGAGATAAGAATACGTGGCTTGATAATTCAGCAGAATCCTACACATCCATGTTGCCATGCAGGAAAAGAAGATTTCTCAAATATTTCTGTATATAAAGAGTATATGTGGATCACTTTGTTCTTTTATCACGAGTGTTGAGAATCTTAAACTCCTAAGAGCGTCTACAAGCCTTTGGCTTTAATGAAAACAAAAAAGTTAACAGGCTTCTAAGCCGGCTGCGTAAAAGAACTATCATACATTTGGAATGGGTATGAATCCAATATACACATCTGCATAAAATATTTTCTTTGTAGATTCTATTATTCACATGATCACCACAATCATTGATCAACTCTCAGCGGAAACATCTTTTTTCTTGTTTTGCTAGGTAGGTTGGACTAGATGATCTTCAGAGGTCCCTTCCAACCCCTAACATTCTGTGATTCTGTAGAACTAGATTGGAAGGGAAGGAAGAAATCTGGTGGTCCTTGCAAAAGACATCAGGCGAGATGAACGACTAGGTAAGGCTTAATAGAATCATAGAATGCATTGGGTTGGAAGGGACCTTGAAAGGTCATATAACTAAGCTAAATTTTAAAAGCATACATAGAAGACAGCAATTACATTTCTTTTCTGCTTTCTTGAGAAAGATGAGAAATTAATTACTAGGAATTACACATCTCAGTCATGTGCTGGAACAGATCTGATGCACAAGCATGTGGAAGCTGAGGAATATGTGGTATGCATCACTGTAATACCGTGCAGCTGTTTACTAGACTCGGAGCTCACTCTCTCCAAGGGGTGAAAAGCAGCCTGCAATCACTTGCACAAAGCTGAAACCCTCAGCCAGTCCTCTGTGGCAGTTAGCAGTAAAGCACTCCACAGTCTCCCGAATGTTCAAGAGACGTTGCCAATTTAATAACACTTCCAAGTATTACTAAATCTTGCTAATATTTGATTTTAATTCACCATATTAAAAAAGCAAACCCATGGGCAAACATACCTTCAAAATGCACAATAACAAAAAACTGCTTAAATCTCTGTACGGTGTGTGAAAGCAGGGAGGAAGAGTCAGCCCCTTCCCATGAATTATTACTCCTAACAGGGGCCTGGCAACACTAGAGCCTGAAGTTGTTTACCTACAGGACAGGTACAAACCATAGCAGTTCAGTTCACTGCAATCATGTTGTCCAACCAGGATTTCTCAATCCTGACCTTGAGCCAATCTCTTTAGAAAGTATCTTAGGCTGCATGGCTCAAGCTGCTCTTCGTTCTGGTGAAAATGACACTGGATGTTCCTATTATTGCCAGCTAAGACATGTGCATGACCACTAAAAAGAAAAAAAAAAAAAGAAAAAGGAGATAATAATGTTTGTTGTCTGCAGTAAGCCCAAGTAGAAGACAGCAACAGAACAATACCTGCACACAAACAGAAGTTTCAATCTACATAACTAAGAATCTCAAGAAATTCCAGATATTGCCTCAGTTCAACCACATCTACTGCTTGTAATTTTCAAATAAATTCCCATTTGTTACAGAGCTCCTTCCTTCTTCCTTTAGAATTTCCAGATATGCTGGTAGCGACTAACCACTATTTCAGAATTATTTTTAAAAGACACTCGCAGAAGTCTTAGAAAGACAGATGCACCTAATATAATGAAAACATCAAAGTTGCTTATTCTGCAACTAGCAACAGCAGTATCAGTTGTTCTTTTAAAGGGCAACAAGGCTCCTACAAGTTCCTCTCTTCTAGGAGACTCTGTTAGAAAACACGAAACAGCTTCAAAATGGGCTCTGGAAGCTAATCATGAAGTACTTGAACACAGGAGAGACAAAGTTTTCACAGCAAGCTGTGTGGTGCCGTGGACTCACTTGAGGGAAGAGATGCCATCCAGAGGGACCTTGACAGGCTTGAGAAACGGGCCAGTGCAAACTGCAGGAGCTTCAACAAGTCAAAATGCAAGGTCCTGCACCTGGGCCAGGCTAATCCCAGGCAGAAATACAAACTGGGCACAGAGTGGGTTGAGAGTAGCCCTGAAGAGAAGGATTTGGGGGTGTTGATAGATGAGAAGCTCAACATGAGCTCAGGCAGCCCAGAAGGCCAACCGCATCCTGGGATCTAACAAGAGAAGCGTGGTCAGCAGGTCAAGAGAGGTGATTCTCCCCCTTTACTCTGCTCTTGTGAGACCCCACCTCAAATACCGCGTTCAGTTTTGGTGCCCCCACCAAACAGGGACATGGATCTGTTGGAGCGTGTTCATAGGAGGCCACAAGGATGATCCAGGTGCTGGAGCACCTCTGCTACGAGGACAGGCTGCGGGAGCTGGGATTGTTCAGTCTTGAAAAAGAGAAGACTTCGGGGGGACCTAATAGCTGCCTTCCAGTACCTGAAGGGAACCTACAGGAAGGCTGGGGAGGGACTTTTTACAAGAGTGTCCGCTGATAGGACAAGGGGAAATGGGTTTGAGTTGAAGGAGACTAGATTTAGATTAGATCTTAGGAAGAAATTCTTCAGTACGAGGGTGGCAAGACTTTGGAATAAATTGCCCAGACACATTGTGGCTGTCCCCTCCCTGGAGGGGGGCAAAGCCCGGTCCTTGAGTATCCTGATCTAGTTGAGAGGCGTCCCTGCCCATGGCAGGCAGGTTCTACTAGATGATCTCTAAGGTCCCTTCCAGCCTAGGCCATTCTATGATTATGATTAACAAACCCTTTTATTACCCTACCTGAATTTTTTCACGCTCACCTCCATGTAAAGATTGTCCTAGCATCTGGTCATTTTAATCAGTGCACACTAATTCAGCCAGCAACTTAGGAAAGTGAGAGGCTCCTTTTTGCCAGCCTGTTCCTCCAAGTAAACCTCTCAATTTATTTCCAGCCCCCGATATCTGCTTTTGTCACAAATGATATGCGTGACTGAGTCTCAATCCAGAAAGACTGGGAGAGTCGAATTTTGACCCATAGATGAATTTAGTTGCAACTGTCAGAAGCAAAAGAAAGGATTTTCTAATTTCTGGCAGTACAATTATGATGTTAATAGCAAAAAAAGTTCAAAATGTAAATGCTGGGTTTTTTCCTATTTAAGAATAAAGTGGTGTTAACTACCGTCAAAATGCCTGTAGACTTAACGTTCAAAATCTCAGCATTATTTCAGATTGTTTTTCTCTACCTGGATTGAGCACTAAAGCCATCAGAGTTGAACAAAACCTGTACTGGGCAACTAATTCAAAAACATTAATAAGTATTTTGTATTCATGAAAAATTTTCTGAGAAAGCAAGGAACAGAAAGCTAAAACAGGTTCATATCCTTTTAGATCTCAGTTCTACCACAGAAATAACCCAAAGTAAGCTCTGCTTCCGTTTGGGGCTTCAGGTAGTGTTTTTTTATTGAGAGGACAGGCAACCTAACCATAGGAACATCAGTTCCTTTTAGTAAGGTATTTATTACAGACTTATTTAAAGCTTAAATTCATTAATCGTCTGCGTTCAGAGCTTCACAGGAAGAATGTGAACAAATATGTGGTTTAAACCACAGGAAAGTAATTTTAATAAGAGAGTCTGTATAACAATGTATGATGTTTCTATGACAGGGTAATGGAGAGTGCTTTCATTTATAAGTTAGAACAGCTTCTGTAATAACATATTGGGTTTTATTTTCTAAACACTATTTCTTTGTTCTATTTCTCAATGATTTCAGAGGAATGAGGTAACACGCAGATACCTGAAGATGGCTTTTCCCTTTACCAACACTTTTCAGTAAAGGATAAGCAGTTATCTTTTTGTTTAGGTCCTATTTACAAAAAGAATTTTCTTCCAGTAGCAGTATTAAATCAAATACTTAGACTAAATACATATTTAAACGTTGTTATGCTTGTAGATATGACTAAGTGCTGAGTAAAGGGCATCAGCTCTTTTAACAATGTAAGTTTGAACTCAGTACGTAGTTTCCAACCATGGCAGGCTATGCTGTACCAAAATGAACATGCAGTTCTTCCCTTTGAATGCACACACACAGGGGCAAGAGGCAAAAACACCCTTTCATGGCAACTGAAGGCCCTCAGCTATCAAGACAGACATTTCTTAACAAAAAAAAAAAACCAACACCGAGCCATGTAGAAGGACCCTTTCCAAAGTACTTGTCTCTAATTCTGGTTATCTGTAACTAAACGAGATTAATTTATACTTAAAAACTGGTACACAGGAGACCTAATGATGACCTCCTGTATCTTACGCGGAAGAAAAACAGCTGAGTTTGTTTAACCTAGCAAAAGTGACACCATAAATAAATGCTGTATAAATTTTGAAGGAGGTAAGCATCATGGGACAATGTTGGTACAACAACAATCTAAGACAAAAGAACACGTAAATTTAGGTTGGAAATTTTAAAAATATTTAAAAGATCATAGATATAAAGGATCTACAAAACTCAAAACCACATTTTAAGCCTAATTAACACTGATTCTTTTTAAAGGATCAGAGAATCATGACAACACCAGTTTAAAAAACAGTGTTAGATCTTGAAAAACAGTTAACAGTCACTCAGAAGTCAGGTTCTTTATTTGTATATGCCTCACCACAACTTCAATTACCATTTTAATTAACGGTATATCAAGAAATGCTGAATACTTTCTTGGAACCAGAAGAGTTCCCCTTGAAAGATAAGGGACCATATTTGTTCCTTTTTATGCCTGTATCATTTTGCACCAGAAATTACCATAAGCTTAAGGGGGAAAAGAAAAAAAAAAAAGTATAACATGGGTAATTCAGGTGCTCCATGCCCTACAGTTTCACATTTGTATCATCCATCCACGTTTCACAGTACACATTCCTTAAGCATCTGTCACTGTGGCCTACGGATTGAAGCATTTAGGTTGTCTGCAATGTGGAGATTTAGAGATAAAGCAACAATTGCTAAGCCCAAATCGGTTTAAATTCTTGGAGCACAGCAACTGCATCAAATCTAGAACAAGTTACAGAAGAATTTAACTAAAGAATATAAACAAAGGTTTACTTACATACCCCATTAGTTCTGGGATTTGGGGTTTTTTTGGTTTGTTTTTTTACACAATTAGATCTAAGTTTGGGAACCAAGCATTTAAGCTTAGGAGCAATGACCAACATCCCAAGTCTGTCCCTGCAGTTGTGCTCCCAGTCTCTAGGCTGCAGACACATATTCCCTACTTCTTTTCTGATCCCAGTGACACTTGCACACCTGGTTACACAGTGAGGCAACTTGCAGGCCTTGCAGTGCGATGTTCTTTCTGTGGGTGCCAACCACTCCTCAGGAGGAAAACAAAGATTTGGAGCCCTGCAGGCTGAAGGAGGGCAGGAACCTGGGTTTCCTGCTCCACAGAAGTATGACAACCAGAAAAGGCATGCAGAGCAACACTTCATCTTTACCAGTGATATTTCAGAATGTCCTCTCTAGCTAGGCAAAACACTTTAAAACATTCCAGTTTGGGGTTTTTTAACTGTTAACGTAGAAACCCATGGTGGAAGAGGACCAGGTTAAGGAACATTTAAACAAATTGAACATACTCAAGCCCATGGGGCCTTAGGAGATGCATTCACAGATGCTGAGGGAGTCGATTAGTGTCATTGCAAGGACGCTCTTTATAATCTTTGAAAGGTCATTGAGACTAGGGAGTGGAATGCTGTCAAGGCGGAAAACCAAAATAAAACAAAACCCAAAAAAAACCCAACAAAAGCAAAGCAGACATCACTCCTATCTTCATGAAGGACAAGAAGGAGGATTCAGGGAACCACAGACCAGGGAAGGTGATAGTGCAAATAAAACTAAAAGCCACTAAAAACCACCAAAGGCGCTGAGTGGGAGTAGTCACTATGGATTTATAGAAAGGAAATAATGCCTAACCAACATGATATGATTTGACAAAATGATTGGTTTCGTGGATGAAGCAGTAGATATTGTTTGCTTTGACTTTATCAAGGATTTCAGCACCATTGCCTATAATATATTCTTTGACAAATCATCAAGTACAGACTGGATAAGTGAACAGTGAAGTGGACTGAAAACTGACCGAGGTGTCTGGCTGAAGGGGTTACGGCCAGCAGTGCAAAGTCCAGCTGAGGCCAGTCACTACAGCCGTATGCACTGGGTCACTGTTGGGCCTAGCATCATTTAATATCTTCATTCATGACCTGGACGATGGCATAGAATGCACCCAGCATTCTAGCAAGTTTGCAGAGCATACAAAATTAGGATGAGCCACTGATACACCAGGAAGAAGTTGCTCACAGAGGCTGTAGAGTGTCCATTCTTGCAGATATTCAAAACCTGCCTGGACATGGTGCTGGGCAAACTGCTCCAGCTGATCCTGCTTTGAGCATGGGAGTTGGACAAAGTAACCTCCAGAAGTCCCTCCCAGCCTCAAGCACTCTGTGCTACTTAGGCATTTGTGACATCCACACTGGAAGCTTTTTTCTGACCTCATTCTAAACAAATTAGCTTCTTACTGTATTGTAGAAACTTAATAATTAGCATTCTATAATACTGCTGCATAACCAGGTCAGCAATGTCTGATCAACACTTTAATAACACAACTGCTACAGCAAATTCTCTATACTAAGGCACCACTCATCTTTCAAAATAAACTAGAGCATTCATTTGTACTATCAGACAATTAAGCAAAAATTGACAGAATGTTCAGATTAATATTTCTGTTCATTTGCTTGCTGGCTTTCAAAATTTGAGCAGTAGTATAAACTATCATATTCTACCTATTAAAGCATAAAATTTTTTTTCAAATCAATTAACAGTAAATGAAAGTTCCTAGTATATTAATAATGTTACAACATATGGTAGCATTTACTACAAAACCCAATTAAGAATAAAAAGACTGAAACTGTTTTTCCCTAAACACGGTAATGAAAGCGTAATGCACAAACTGAGGTGCTCTCTGTTCACCATGCGGACTACTGATGAGTTTCTACACCATGTAAAACCAGCTCATATTATTTACTGGTCTGATTTTATTTGGGGAAATCTACACCTTTAACAACATAACATGAGCAATACATAGAACCATACGGTAATATACTAGTAATGTAAAATATTCCATTCCAATCATAAATATAGATCATAGCAGTATATAGTCAATAATACAGATCCATTTCAATCCATTACCAAATGAAGGGAACAATTAAATTATTGTGTTTAATAAAACTTAAGACTGAGCACACTAGCTAGATCCTACTAAAATGTACCTTAATTCTTTATGTTTATATCTTAAGTGCTTTGTTGCTGAATACTTGGAAGTCAGGTGACCTCAAAAGAGTACCTGTGGAGACACTATATTCAGATTTCTCCCTATATTTTTTAATATAAATTTTTCCATAGTTAAATTATTTCAGATTTTATTAGGTCAAAAACTAGTCCTCTACACAAGTCTCCCAGAAAGAGCAGCAGTCCTTTAAAAGAGAAAAAACACACACTGTGGTTCAACTTTGGCAAATTTTCTCCCTGTATGCATTCTGAAGTGTTTAGTTCAAAATTAATAATTCAAAAAGCAAACCCAAATTATTTTAGCATAGCAGTGTATATATTTATGAAAAGTCCAGCTTGCATTTAAATTGGTAGTTGCATACGGAGACAGGAATGAACAATTACTGTGTTCTGCATTGGAAAAAAACCCTACCAACTGTTCAAATCAAAACTACAGGTGTTGGCTGACTTAGATTAAGCAGCAGATTCAAGTCTAGCCTCAGTCAATTGCACTATCTACGAGAAAGGAGGAAAAGGTGACTCTGCTGACTCCCCCTTATACTGAACAACCTGCTGTCTAGCTCACAGTCTAAAGCACTCCACTAGGAAACAGACATTTGCGTTGCATCTCCTACTAGTTTCTAACTAAAACAGAATTGCTTTAATATGAACCACGTTTGTTTTCTCACAGGCTATGGCCCATTCCTTCTTTAACCCCAACCTCTGAATTAGATAGACAAAGATTTGAGCCAGAATATGCCACATCCAAAACAAGTGTCTTCAATCAGAAATCAGGATACAACAGTGGAGTCCATGCTTATCGTCTTTGTAACTCAGCTTTATACTTTTCAATAAACAAGAAGAAAAATCCTCAATACAGTAAAACAGTTAACATAATTTCTTTCCCCTTTCTTCTCAAATTTTGCCACAAGTCCCAAGGAAGAACATCTTTGAATTTGGATCAACTTTGAAACTTTCTTTTTTCTTTTTTTTTTCTCCACTTTGGTAATTGAAGAAATTCATTGTATGCTCATTTCAGTACGCAAGTCAAACAACTTCACATCCAAACTTGCGACCTGCATACCTAGTCACTCATCATCCATTCAGAGTGGCTGCAAACTCTGCTTTTGAAGTTAAAACCCAATGTTTTCCAATGATGTATATGATATTGTATCAGTGCATTAATTATCTTTCCTTTTCAGCTCTTGCATGGGAGCTTTGCCTTTTATCCAAAGAGAGAACATGAGAAGTCTTGAACTGGGGACTGGAACAAGAGAATTCTCCCCATCTAAAGGTGTCTCTTAGCTACTAGGCTGCAGAAACCAGCTTCAGCTTCCTTGCTTTTGCTTTGTCTCCACAAACCTCATGGACCCATAAAGTGACAAAGCTACTAACAGGGAAGGGAACAGAGAGAAGTTCCTAACTTTTAGGAGCTAGAAGTCTCCTACAGGTTTTAGACAATAGCATTTACACAGTGATACTGCCAGTAAACTCAAAGTTCCATACCATTTTCCCTCTGCAAACAACAAAATAATTAATCATAATTTAAGGCAAAATGCTTTAATGTTCAGATTATTATCTCTTGCATGACATGAGCCATAAAATTTCATTACCTTAGTTTTGCTCCATGTTCAATAGCAATAGTTGACTAAACATCCTCTGGAGAGCCACAAGGCAATGTTCAGTCAGGACTCCACACAGTCACATTTTTACTGAAGCCTGTAGAGATCTACTCAGTAGAACAGACCCTCTGATATGAGGCTGCCTTGCCTGTATGACAAAGCAGCACAGCTGGTTGTGCAACCTCCTCTTCAAATGAGACTAGCATTTACATTTTTACAACAGGTTTCAAATAACTTTTAGAAGACAGGTTCCATTTGTACTTACAGAAGCCGCACCTGGTACCCCCTTCAAAGATGAATCCGTTTGGAACAGCTCCATACCGACGCAGATCTGAGAGCTTCCACTGCCCCATGACACTAGGAGGAAGGTCTTTTACAAGGACGAGAATGTCATTGCAGAAATGCAGGGTAGCAGGCCCACTCTCTAGTTTAGTGCCAGGTGCTACAAAAACTTGAAATCTATGAACTATCAGATAAGGGAAAAAAGAATTACTACAGAAAATAGAAATAAAGTACCACTTACATTATGTAAGTCATTCCATTCAGCTGTGATATGTGGACCGACCCCTGCCCACAGCACAAGGCTCTAGCATACAGATTTTAAGAGCCCAGACAGACCCATGGCAGTTGCTATAAGCTCATTATTCTCTATTATACCAGTTTAGGTTGGGGAAAACATAATCATTTGTAGCAACCAAGTTAAGTTGTAATGCTACGTTAATTTATCCTAAATCTTCCAGGCTACTCCCAATTTCAAATTAGTCAATTACCCAGCCAATACTTCAGCTACCTCTTCCATCCTTGCATCACTACATGGTTTTCCTTCTGCCTCCTCTAAACAGCCTGTGCCTCTCCTTTCCTACACACATGTAACAGTGCTCAAAGAGTCCAAAGCCAAGCCTCAAAGAAGTAGAAAACTTCTAACCAGAGCTCTGTCACTGACTCCTTTACAACCTTTATTAGACCGCTTCACTCATCCCTAGCAATAGAATGGGGAAAATTATATTTTCCTGCCTTTGTGAATCTTTCAGGAATTGGTGATTGTAAATGCCCTGACATTTAAAATACTAGGAAATTAAACAATTCATAGGTAATAAATAGTTAGATGTCAGTTAATTCTTCATATTTTGTAGCCTAAACTTCAAAAGAGTGAGGGGAAAAAAGGAAACACCTGTCTCATTCAAGTTCACAAAATTCAGGTTCAGATCCCAACTCCAGTATTCCGTATATTGCAAGGGTCCTTACCTAAAGTAGTAGCTGTTCTAGGCCAGACTCCCATCTTCTCCAGAGCTGTGGCATTCTGCCTAATAAGCTATGGGGAGCATTTCAGGGGCTCAGATCTCAGTGTATCAAAAGGAGCAATTTAACTGAGCAAGCACCTAATTCTTAAACCACTGTTTTGACTTCCACTACTCCTCTAGTTTCTTTCATCCTGTGATTAGACCAAGACAAAAAGAAAAAAAGAAAAAAAAAAGGCTGTCTTGGCAGAGAGGAATCAAGACTGTTACCTTTCCAGTCAGAAGGTTTTGGTGGAGCATTTGCTAAGCAGGACATAGATTTAGCTTTTGGTTATTCAGCAAAGATTATACAAACAGCTACCTGCCTACAAAATGCCTATGCCTGAGTAACCTCCAGGTAGTCTCACTTCTTACAACCACTTTTCCCTGTATCTTGCCCTTAAGCTTCTTCGAGCATCATGAATTTCAACTAGGTCTGAGTCTTGCTTCTCATCTAAATATTCTTAGTTGCAATCTTAGCTGTAAGCCAGCTCCTCATCTATGACGTGCATTTGTAAGTTCCCTAAGGCTCCAGCAGAATTAGCCACAAAGTCATTCAAGTGAAATGTGCAAGGAGACAGAGGGAGATCTAACTAACCACAGCTCTACTTACAGCTTTGCCAGTAGGACTGCTAGGGAGCAAATCAATAGTCACACGATGTCCCCCTTTGGGCATGCAGTTGTTACACAACCTGCTTAAACATAAACTATGAAAAAGATACAAAAGCCATCTCAATAAATAACATTCAGTAAGGAATCTTTAATATAATTTGGATCCTTCTGCCCAGTTAACTTATCCCAGTATTTTAATGGCAATTAAATCATGGAAGCAGAAGCATCAGGGTCCTGTCTGCCACATGAATGAGGACTGGAGCACACTTCACACAGTCAGTTACATGCTACAACAGCTGCTGAAAACAAAGAGCTACAGCTTGGATTCTAGACCACTGTTAAAAAGAAAGAAAAAAAAAAAAAAACAACGCAAAAAAACCCCAGCACATCCAAATCTGAACAAAGCCAAAGTAGAGGAAAAAACAGATCCATACATGAAACTTTTGCCATACGCTTTCATGGTAAATTGAATTACTATTTTTTTTTCCTCCAAAATTCTCACCAGCCATATCTACTTCTCCTATTCTGGAAAAAATAATAATTAGTGAGATACAGAGATGAATACACTCATGAACAAAAGGTACTATTTAAGTTTCTCATTTCCTTTAGCTAACCTAATAGATGACTTCCAATACCTGAAGGGAACGTACAGGAAGGCTGGGGACGGACTTTTTACAAGTGTCCACTGATAGGACAAGAGGAAATGAGTTTAAATTGAAGGAGAATAGATTTAGATTAGATCTTGGGAAGAAATTCTTCAGTACGAGGGTGGCAAGACTTTGGAATAAATTGCCCAGACACGTTGTGGCTGTCCCCTCCCTGGAGGTGTTCAAGGCCAAGTTGGATGGAGTCTTGAGTAGCCTGATCTAGTTGAGAGGCGTCCCTGCCCATGACAGGGAGGTTGGACCGGATGATCTCTAAGGTCCCTTCCAGCCTAGGCCATTCTATGATTCCATGATCTTTTCATTTTCAAAGCTATTCACTGACCTTCAGTATGCTGACTTCCCCAGAAAGAGTTGTGGGCTCAAGCACAAGACCTATATTTCAACTCACTGTTTTCACTAATCTTGGTTCTTTTATTCTAGGAATCACATCCAACTCATCTGCTAAAAACTGAAAGAAAACACTGAGAATCCCAGTGCAAACGCCTCCATTCTGTGGTCCTCATTCAAAAACAGCGTCAACTCCTTTCACTTTTTTTTTTTTTTTTTTTTTTTTTTGCTTCCCAGACTCTGAGGTCATCTGTCCATAGCCTATTTTTATCATCCCACCCAGCCACCTTACTTCCAAGACACACAAAGGCACCCTTACTGTGCTTTAAGAATAAACACCAGTCACCATTCTCTCTTCATCTAAGACCACACCCTTTTCTATCTACCCAAACTAGATTCACTTGAATTTCACTTCTTTCTCCTAACTGAACCTGTACTGAAAGATAAAATCCTGATCTATCCTCTGATACACTGATCTATTCTCCTTCCTCTAGGCTTTTTTTGCAATTAACATTCTACAAATTATTGCCAGTTCAACCAATTATACTTGTTTTCTTTATTTATTCACCTCCACACACATTGCCTCCCCCTTCATCTTTACTCCATGGCTACACATATCATCATCCAATAGGCTCTCCATTCCAGCACTGCATCAGCACAAGATCATGAAAATCCAGACCTATACTGCCAGATCCAAATCCTCCCTCAGGTTTAAGGACAACTTTATGCTGTACATAGATCCCTAATCCAGTAAAGACATAGAACCAGAATGCAATACAGCTACATGAAAGTGTACTGTTTATTCCAACTACTCATGCCCGTACTGTTCAGAAACGCCCTTTACACCTTCCTCTTATACAGTGCTTCATCTTTGATTGCTCCAAGTGGGTACATTCATGTATCTTTCTTCTGATACTTCAGTATTTTATTGCTGTGAAATTACCAGGCCATCTTTCTACGTATGTACTGCAGAAGAGTAAGACCGCAAATGCAACAGATGGCAAAGCATATGTATCAAATGATTAAGATGGCTAATGAGTGTCTCCCACACACCTACCCTCCTTTCCTAGTTATGACTAAACAAACATAAGACAGATACTGTGGATTACCAATATTATCACTCTTTGTTCACCACTGTACATTTCAGAGCTGCTAACCAAGAAAATAAAATAAAAGGACCCATAAGAGTGACGTTAGCTGGAAATGCTGTGTCTGATGACATTCTGTATTACAAGATGTCTCCTCATGAAAGGGAACATTAGTAGCAATAAGCATTATCAATGCAACATCCAGTAGGCAGCTCAGAAGATCAAGATTGAAATAGCCAAGTACTACTCCAGACTCTGCTTGTCTTAACTCAGGCTCCCTCCACATGGTGTTGTCAAAATCCCTAAGTAAATTGCAAGACCAAAAGTAGAAGTCTGTCTGATCATTTTGCTTCAAAGGTACACATTTTCAGTGCCAAAATCAAAAATTAAGCTAAAGGTTCTCATATCTGTCAGTACAGGGCAGCAGCATAATCAAAATCTATCATAAGGGATACCTGCTTTAAGATGAAACAGGAAGACCAGTCTCTTCACTCTCAAAGCAGTGACAGTCTTCTTAACTGTACTTAGTAACTTACATTTTAGCTATGCATTTCTTTTCTCCCCCCCTCCCCCTCCCACAGGGAAAAATGTGAGAAGACAAAGGTTACCTTCCCCCAAACTGTAGCGGATTCGTACATCCCACGCGTACATTGTTTCCTTGTTCTCAAATCCCAGCATCACAACTTGAGAGAGACAGATGATTGCAAGTGTGTGATTCAAGCCCTCATAGGAGAGCCCAGGCTCCAAGCCACAGATGTCTTCTAAGGTCATGCTGCTCCTCTCCTTGTGCCCTTTTGCTCGTTCAGATTTATCCTTGTACACCAGCATGAGCAAACAGTCTAAAAGAAGCAAAACTGTCAGAGACGATGAGGCAGAACATAGAACATAACACATTTCTCAGTACTCTGCTTCAATACAAAGATGCTTTAGATAGTTGCAGGGTCACTCTGTTCAAGTCAATCTAAGAACTCAAGTTTCCTTTTCCCATCCCACCCCCAGGTCCTTATTTTCAGGGAGCAAACACTGAAAGCGTGTTTCAAAGGTAATCTGCAGGCTCAGAAATAAGAAGGCAAGTTGTCCTCAAAAAAACAAGTCTTCCCTATTTTACTTTTCAAAAATCCAGCAGTTTTCTAGATACTCTCCCGAGTCTGCAACCAACTCATTAACTCTGGACATTAGAAGTTACGCTACGATAGCTGTTCACGTTACAAACGCTCAAGACTAAGAGGTTATTGTCATCTGTATTTCCATTAGAACATACTGAACCACAAATGAAATTCTTACAGTAGCTCACAGATTACTCAACTACTAAATGGCGAGCAGACTGCAAGGCCAGATTGTCAGTGTCAGCTCAGGTTTCCCAGTTAAATGTTACACAGTAGCTACTGCTACATAATCATTATGTGCCACACCTCTTGTTTGGTTGGTTGCTTGCTTTTTTAGATATTTGCTTCTGTCACTGTGTTTTAACGCCTTCCTAGAGGTGTTTATTACACAATAACTATACAACAGCAGAAAGTAATTCAAGTGCTACAGTCCCATGGGAAGACTCACATTTCACAAGCAAACCCAAAAGACAAGAAAAAGGGGACAGACCTCTCACACCTTTTGCACTTATAACAAGACCACTTCTCCCAGGTTCCCTTCCTATCCCATAGCACTCGGTTGTAAATGAAATTAGCCGTAGATATGAAAGCTGCAACATCCACAGGTTAAGCTGACCTACATACCACAAAGGAGCAAGCCCCCTGTGCACCGCTTGATGAATGCTGGGGTGTGGTACTCCGAGCCCTGGCGTGGTGCCCTGTGGCTCTCAGCTGGGCAAAGGACTGGCAAACCTCCCAAGAGGTGAAAAACGACTGAAAGACTGAACTGTGTGCTAACCCAAGTGGAGCTTCGTGCAGAATCCCAATTGTTGTCGTGCACCTGTTAGCAAAAACAGCTGCAACTATGATATTTAAGCATTCTACAGTGCAGTTGTGTGTCTGAAGAAAGAACTATGGATTACGGTCCAAGAAAAGCAAACAGTAAGTTTTCAAAGCAAGCTCCCTCATCTTCCCCCTTCAAACCTGCCTTACTCATGTTAGAAATTCAGGCCGATATTCATGTGTCTAGACACTAGCTCCGGATCACAGACGACCATTCACACAGATTAAGCCAAGATAGAGGCATTTAAGACAGTAACGCACAACTACAACAACTCAAACAACAAAGAGTTGAGTCTGAAGGGCTTCAATTACCAAGAAGCCTCCAGCCTACCAGCAACAACCTAGAAAAGATGCCATAATGCACTTCGCAGCAATGCAGATTTGCGTTTTCTGAGTGTAGGCAAGATTTGGCCTTGGAAAAATACACTTTGGGGCCCAAATGGTTTCCCTGTTAAGAACAGATGAGGAAACCTGAAACCTGCTTTTCCCTCTCCAGCAGTAAAACATCAGCTCTGAGTAACATTTGCAATTTCCCCTTCAGAAGCATGGAAATGATTTTTTATTTTTTTTTATAATTCAAAATGTCATTTTATTTTTAAATTCAAGTGATATTTTATGTCAAAACACTGATCAAAAATAACTGCTGAGCTTACAACACCAGCTTTTTTTTTAAAAAAAAAGCCACCAATCACCCTGAAGAAATAATTTTTTTAAGAAGAAAAAAAAGAAATTGCATTTTAAAGAGGAACCAGAACCAAAATCAAATAGCTGTAC
>NW_009712594.1:0-13547 GCF_000703405.1 Apaloderma vittatum
CCTTCCTGAAGTCCAGGTAGACAACATCCACAAAGCAGATTTCCATTTACCAAAGAATGAGGGGGAAAAAAAAAAAAGACTGTAATCACGTTACATCTTGAGATGCGGATTTGATTGTTCGTACACCTGGAGCCTCCGCGGCTTTCAGCTGTCAACGCTCGGCACGTGGCACTGAGATTCGGCTGCACTGCCACAAAGTCTTAGATGAAGCGCTGTTTTCATTCTGATCCATGTTCCTAAGCATCATTAACATGATATTTGTGCTTAACATTACGCTTTAAAATTCTTCTGTTTGAATTATAATTTAAAAAAATCACGCTGCGCATCTCGAGATCACAGAATCACAGAATGTTGGGGGCTGGAAGGGACCTCGAAAGACCGTCCAGTCCAGCCCCCCCGCCAGAGCAGGAGCACCCAGAGTAGGTCACACAGGAACGCGTTACCAACAGCTCTTATTTCCAGTGCTACTCAAGCCATTATATGGGAAGTAATACACCTCCTCTTCTACCTCCAGACAGTTTTGACATCTTTTTGCAAACATAACGTAAAGTGGTAATAATGTTTCCCTGCTTGTGGCTTATCCACGCAAACCAAAGAGTTCAGCTCTGCTCTCCTCGAAGGGAAAACCTTACCTAAAGGGCGAAGCCCACACAGGCCAAGTTCCGCTCGGATACTCCCGCATTCCTCAAATGACTGTGACGTTTTCTGTGGAATTTCTGTCCCCTTGAAGACCTGTGGCACAAGCAAGACCTGGGACGCAGCCTGCTGCTCTTGCGGGCACTTCGCTACGGGCTTCGGTGGGAAGGCAGCAGGCCAGGGCAGCTGAACCTCCCCTTTGGCAAGTCCTGCCAGCCCTGGTTTGCATTTAAAAGCAAAACAGTTCTGCTCGGAGGGGAATTTTGGAGCTCCGAGAACGCAAAGAAACCCAGCTTCAGGAAGAACAAAGAAAAAAGTAGCAGTAGCCAGCAGGCTTAGACTGCAAGCAGCAGCAGTCAGATGGGCTCTGAAAGCATAATGCGTTCCCGCTCGCCGCTAAATGCGGTTTAAACGCTGTTCAGAAACCCCTTTGAAGCCTACTTTTCTTTCTAACGCCATTTGCCACCTCTCTCACCACGAAAAGGCAGGAAAAAAAATATTCTGAATAGCTAGTACTTGGTATCTGTGAAAAAGTTCCTTTCACCAAAGCATAAAATCACGACTCTGCTTGCTCCACCTCCGGAAAAAAAATAAATCCCAAGCAAACACAAAAATCAACCAATCAAAACAAACCTGTCGGCTCCTCCCTGAAACAAGCCTCCCAAGAAAAAGCATAGACTTGATCAACTAAAAACTTCAAGGCCTGGCTTGTCTTTTCTTTAAGATACTGGGTAAAACCATCTCTGACTACAACTTCTCTGTCAAATTGACCCCTTCCTACCATCCTTCAGTTTGGAAGCACAAGGGAACAGCTCCAACCACGGCTTGTTCCAGCCCTTGGAGTATTTCTCAAACAGCAGTGAAGTACTCAGCCATGGCTTCATTTCAGCATTTTTAAAACGGAAAAAGCTAGGAATATTCTAAAAACGTACACAGGACTTAAGTAGTTGGGAGTGACACCGAGTTACCTTGCAGAGGAATTCCACACGCAGTGTAACAGCTTCCAGTTGTCTCTCTGGGCCGCTTGTCCTGGCCGGGCAGCAAGAGCATCTCCCCGCCAGGAGCAGCCCCCAGCACCTCCAGCGAAGCACATCCACCCACCCACCCACCGCGTCCCCATCCTCAGGCCGTGCTCCACCGACGCAGGCAGCTGCTGGGAGGTAAGGGCAGCCCCAGTCTGCAAATGGGACCTGAGCACGCTGCCAGTAACAGCCGGTGCAGGATCGAGCTTTACACCGTTTCCCTTCCACACATTTTAGCTCGTGGCTTCTCTGGATGTCTGCCGCAGCCACCCTACACACATCAACTTCCTTACAAACAATCTGAAACACAATCATCTACTTTAGAGTAACACCCAGGCTACTCAACAACAACAAGGGATTGCATTCAGCTGGAAAATCAAAAGAATAAAATCACATCACCTGAGAATCAGCTCACGTGGTGGCTTTTTTCTCCGTTGCAGAGAGCAGCGAATAGTTAGGAGGAAAACACGGCTGAGCAAAACCACACCTTTGAGTTACGTAACAAGTAAAATCAGGTAATGCTTGCTACAACAAAAACAAAACCCAAAAAGAAATCCAAAACGAAATCCAGAAGAGGGAGCAAATGACATTACCTGCGTTTCTGATAACAGTGTTCCAGAACCCGCAACGCAAACACAGATTTTGGTGATTCAAATGGCACGCGTAACAGGAGCTAAACACTCCAACACACCTGGGACTGTCACTTATCTGCGACGCCACATCTCTGCCAAGCTGCAAACAAGCGCAGGACGCTCAACACAGACATTCTCCCTGAAAGCATTTTCTCGAGATACCAAATAACAGAGGAAGGCTCCGTGCAACCACAAGTTTGCTGGGCTTCCATGAAATAGAAACGCTGCAAAGATCGCGCTTGCCACACGGTGAAGAAACCTCGCGGTCTCGTCTCTCTATCCTCCGAGTTAATCTCTGTGTTTAACCAATGTGTCCAAAAATATAAATGTCACATACTTAACATGGAATTCTGACTGGAACAATATACACAGCAACTTCCAATTCAGAGTACATTTACCCTCCACAATTCCATAAAACGCACGGAGGCAGCCATAAAGGTCACATACTTAACATGGAGTTCTGACTGGAACAATATACACAGCAACTTCAAATTCAGAGTACATTTACACTCCACAATTCCATAAAACGCACGGAGGCAGCCGCAGCAACCCCGCGTCGCACCACACGTTTCAGCCGCAACGCTGGGTGCACTGCAACAACGGACAGAAACGCTGAAGAACCAAGGAAAGCAGGAAGAAACGCCAAACTTTTCCCCCAAATAAACTGTGAGGCTATGGCATCGAGCAGAACTTAGTCTTACAAAACCCAGCCTGGTCAAATTCACCCCCCAGGCACTCTCATGACTGCTACGGCCACACCACCGGCCTTCTGCTCCCCACGGAGGACGCCTGCCCAACAGCCCAGCTCCTTCTAGTTCCACACTCACCCACAGGCAGCGTGTCATTAACTGGTTTTACTCGTTTTACCAACAGCTCTAATCCAAGTACTGCTCCGCTTCGGTCGCCAAGATCTCCGAAGAAGCTCGAGGTGCTGTGGGGGAACGTTGTGATGAATACAGCGACGTCGTTAGTAATCCAGGACGGCTTGAAGACGTGGGAGTAAGTCTGCAGGGGACCGTGAATAATACCGCCGGCTGAAACGCGGCTGCGGATGAAAAAATGTTACTATTTCTGATACTGTTCAGAGCGTAAACTGGCAGCCAAAGTCAGCGCAGAAGGCACGGTAGGTCAGGGCTCTGAGTCCATAAAGAAGGCTCTAAAGAAGTTAAATGCACAGTTTCTCTTAATTCTTTGGAAACTTAGAGGACTGTTTACACCGGACTCTTAAAACTTAAGCAAGCATTTCACCTTGGCCGTTCTGCGTGCCTTTTGCAGGGCTGGGGCAGGATTACTCTCTCACAGCACCGTTTCACGCCCTGCTGTATTCTGAGGTTTTATCATCACATTCTACCCTCTCTTAAAACATCAAACTGCAAAACCAACAAAATAACAAGATGCAACACCTGGAAACTGAAAATAAGCAAACTCAGATTAGAAACACATGTGATTTTTCCAATAATGAAACAATAAACTATTGGGCCAACTCCTTAGTGCATTTATTGACTGCTTGTCAAGAGCCAATGTGCTTTTGTTTGGCTGATGTGTTTGTTCTGACGCAAAAAAAAGTTGGTCGATAATCTATGTAAAAATTCAGAACACTGCCAAGCACTGTTTTGGCATGAAAAGCTGCGAATTCATAGCATCTTCTCAGAGCAAGCCTGAATGTTTCGAGATTCCACCAAGAGCAAGAGCAGCCCACTCGTTTTACAACAAAAGTCCCAAGTTAGGCTGTGAGGAAACAGCATCGTCACCTTCTTCAGATCTAACCTTCTCCACCATCTTTGCACCTTTCAATGGTAAAGCTCAACTGAGCGGTCTTGTCTTCAGACCAGGACTTAGTCAAATCTTGAGAATGATTAGTGCCTGGTCAGCAACTAAATGTAGAGTAGAAGCTTTAGTGTTTAGTACGCAACGAGTGAGTTGAGACTGCCGAGGGGTCGCCTGTGGTCTTCTCCAGCCAGCTCACACGCCTGAGGTTATCTGGCCATCCTGTGGGGCTCTCTGCTTTTGACGGTGCTTCTGCGATTTAGATTTCTGAAGTCACCATGGAAAAAATGCTTAATAGTCCTGCAAGTTTACCATTCTTTGCTCAATTGGTATTCATTCCAGCATCCGGCAGGATTCCTCACCGCAACGGCATTCTTTAATTGCACAAGAAATACTTCTGGGATAGTAGTTCATACGCTACACCTATAGCAGGCTATAAGGAGCTTGGTGTTTAAGTAGTCCCGCTCCCAATCAATTCCAGCCAATAAATCCCACACTTTAGCTAAAAAAAATTAAAATACACTACATACACTCAAATTTTACATTCCTTAGCAACTGCTGCAATTGTATTTAAGGATATTTAGGCATCGCGAATGAAGAGAAGACAATCACAAGTGGATGGCACAGTGATCCAGGAGACACGCTCCTTGTTCAGACACAGGCCAGACAGCAACAGGAGTCCAAGCCCTTTCGCTTCCCACTCCCGCCTCGACCCAGAGCCTTGGGCGAGATGTTCGACAGAAGGAATTAAATATCTCTTATAACCCAGCTACGGGGACTGTATTCCTGAAGAGCGATCGCTGGCTGCTTCACGCGCTCCCACGTTCCTCTGTGTTTATCTAAAAACGTAACGAAAAACCATTTGAAGTCTTTGTCGCGTTGGGCACGCGAAGGCCGCACAACGTGACGGCAGCAACGCGGCTCCGAGTCAGAAGGGTCAATCGCAACCACACTGCTCACATTTAATGAGTGGATTTTTATACAACCAAAGTTATCACCTCACCAAGAGAGGTCGCTCTGCTGTCCACACATAGCGTAGGCGTGGTATCGCTGTGCCAAAGGAGCACAGGACGATTATTTCTTTAAAATAATGAGTATGTGTTAACTAGGTGGGGGTTTTTTTAAAATCATTCTGATTTAATTCTGTCAAATCCAGCTTCTCCAGACCAATGAAAGACACATACAACATAGGAACAGCGCTCCTGCCAATTTTCACATTTCCATCGCCTTCCATTGAGATGTTAACAGCGAGAAAGGAGGTTTGACAAAAAAAAAAAAATCACAACTAATGACTCCTAGCAGCAATATCTCAATTCTTTGTTCACCCATTACATGCTTTCAGTCTCCTAGATAAAAACTTCAATGAAAAATGCAATCCCTGAGAGTAAATGCATCATACAGAGGAAAACACAATGAAATCCATACGCAATGCAATAAAAACAAAAAGGGAACCGTAACTCCAACTGCTCTCGTGTCGTTCTAGATTACTGGATTAACAATTGCAAATAGGAAATTTTAAAAAATCGTTAGCTTTCCAATTTAACTTCTTTGCTGACAAAACATGCTATTGCTTAACTTTCTGCTTGTCTCGTCTACTTACCAAAACTAATGGATAAAACACCAAACACGGCTGAATATCCCCTAAGAGGCCTACACCAGCTAGCCGTGCAACTGCCGGCACATAAATGCCGCAGTGAAACTCAAGTGTCCTCACACCTGCTCAGGTCTGTGAGCACATCACTAAGCCACGGCCTCGTCTCAAGAAGTAGCACCCATTGTTGACTGGGGAGGAATTGAAGAGAGAAACTCCTCTGGGGTCTGCTGGCCGCGTGTCACAGAATCACAGAACCTTCGGGGTTGGAAGGGACCTCTAGAGATCATCTTGTCCAACCCCTCTGCCAGAGCAGGGTCACCTCGAGCAGGTCACACAGGACAGCGTCCAGGTGGGTTTGGGAAGTCTCCAGAGATGGAGACTCCACAACCTCTCTAGGCAGCCTGTGCCAGGGCTTTGTTACAGTAAACAAGGATTTCCTCATGTTTACGTTGAGCCTCCTCTTGTCCAGTTTGTGACCAGTGCCCCTTGGCCTGTCACTGGACACCACTGGGAGGAGTCTGGCCCCACCCTCCTGACACCCACCCTTTAGATATTTATAAGCACTGATGTCCTTCACACATTGTCAGCCCCTGCCAGCAGCTCCGCCCAAAGGCCAAGAGAGCTCAGCAAGGAGGGGTTTGCACTCTCCAAAGCCAGGAAAAAAATCATTGCTCAGCACCCTGGGTGCACCCCAGGCTGGGATCCCAGCTCCGGAGAGCACCAAGCACCAGAGCAAAGCAGGAGATGTCAACCATCTGCTGGACAGTGTTCTCCAGAAGGGCTTGAGCTACTCAGTCATTGCATTGAGCGAGGGACAAACCCCTCAAGAACGAGTCCACGTGAGAGACTTGGTGAAATTTGCCAAAAACCTTGTTATTGCCAATATGTTCCACACGGCAGGTATTCAGATGGAACAAACAGCCAGGTACCGTCCTAAAACAGATTGTGCACAACGTCCAAAAACAGATTGCGCATAGATGTACTGTTTTCAAATAAAAATCTAGGGAGGAATTACTATTCATATCACTCAGCAAATGTAAGATTTTCTAATATACACCTACATTGTGGTGTTGCCAGCCACAGATAAGATGCATAAAATGGTTTCTATGAAAAATCCAGTTGATTTTTCAAGACGTTCGCTCACCTGTATCACGAAAAAGCTTCCGGCGCTGCTACAGCGCACCTTTCTTTTTAACGTCACAACCCACCTTCTAATAAAATGTTTTGAAGAATTGTAGAATATTGCAGATATATAAATTTCCGACTAACAGGAAAATAAGTCATTACAGCGAGAAAGTTACTGCCATTTAGTTGACGGGGATTTTTTTCATCAGAGTAATACCGTAGTAAGAGCGTAACGCTAGTCGTGGGATTTTATATTTTTGAGTACATTTTTGCAGCGTATTAAAATTGAGCTGAGAAACCTGCGAGCAAAACGATCGCTTGCTGTTGGCAGTGAAAGGATGCTCTGTTCAGGCCGGACAAAAGGCTGCTCACGCACAGGGCAGCACATGCCCACGTGGCGATCCGGAGGCGTAACCCAAATTCATGACCCCAAGTCAGACCAAAGGTGACTTCACGCTCGTGGTGGTCACACAGCTCCAGGCACCAAAAAGTATTTACTGAGGGTCCTTGTGCGATTGTACAAAGCGTCCCTCGGCTGAAGCCCACGCTGCCATGTACGAGACGGCCACCTTGGCGAGAAAAATACCCGTAGTTTTCAGCGTAGACTACTATAAAACCTGCACCGATCCGAAAGAAGGAAATATATGAATATATTAAAGGCGATGGGTTTCAGAAAGCCTTCCAGTGATTCAAGAACACATTTTCTCTTCAGCAGTTTCTCCCCATGTGTAGTTACACTGCTTTGATAACTTTTGTCAGGACACTTGTATCCATTTCCTTCACTACAGAATTATTTGGCAGTGAGGAAAAAGCACCGGATAATGCAGCCCCACTTTGCCTGCAGAACTGATTGTTTTGGTTCTGATGTTGCTTTAACTTTTCTGATTAAAAGCCAGCACCTGGTAAAGGTGTGGTCCTGCCACCACTGGCCTTAACAGGTGCATGGATGCCTGCAAGATTGCTCACAAAACACAGGCGAGCTACAGGTTCAGATGAAGAGCATTCGATAATTCATACCCTTTTTCATTTTTTCCTTTTGTTAATTAAACGCGGATGGCACTTAATACTCATAACTTTTTATCCTTCCAGAGGTAGAAGCCTCTGAAATGAAGAGAACCTTTACAGACAACACCCTTCCATGGTCTACACGTACTGCCAGACACCAGACAGTCTACTTGCAGGCTAGCTCTTCCCAAATTTGGTACTGCTTAGATTCGCATTTTCTAAAGCAAACTTTAATTCGGAGAAGAAATCCATGATTTCTGAGCTGACACACCAAAATCTCAATGTTCAGGCCACGATACCTAAATTTCTCTTTCACAGAATCATAGAATGGTTTGAGTTAGGAGTGACCACATCTCGTTCCAACCCTCCAGCCATGGGCAGGGACACCTCCCACTAGACTGAGGTTGCTCGAAGCCACGTCCAACCCTCGCACAAACTAGACTCATCAGCTCTTCCCACAACTAGACTCGATGTTTCAGCTAAACGCTTCTTCAGATTGAAACCTCAGGGTCTTCTAACGAGCGAGTTTAAACACAAGACACCGAGAGGCGTCTGACGGTGACGCTCTAGTCCTACAGCAAAGAGCTGAGCAAAAGAGAAACGCCTGCTGTGCTTCGAAGCCAGCTTCACAGACCCCGACAAGGCACGGGCACCCGAGGACGCTCCTTAGGCAGCAGTCAGACAACTCAGAAACTGGGAAGCTGATCCACTTTTTATACGTGTATCTAAACACGGAGCTGATCCTGTAGTTAGCAAGCGCTTCTCCTTGTCAGCACTGCACCACCACCACGGAAAAGTGAAGGGTGAACCTGCATTTCCGCGCAAACTTCTTTTTTAGAGTGAGAATTCAACCCTTTCAATTTACCCCAAACACAGGTTTTTAACCCTCTAGCTTATTTTCTCCGTAAGACAAAACTGCAGATGAAATGCCATACTTGGAAATCTGCTACACAAACAGCGACCGTGCTTTTCACAAACACTTGCAAAGCATTCTCGCAGCTGCGATTGATCCTGCAACGGCCCCAGAGACTCTCTGAGGTCAACTGGAAGTTTTAACGGCATACTAAAAGTCTGACATATTTTCCATTCTGAACTTTCCTCGGAGCGCAAACGGATGTGAAATGGTAAGGCAAGAAGTTTATTTAGCCACGCTAAAGGACCAAGAACGCAACGCTGACTGGCGACACGCTGCACCGAGTCGCTTTGCCATCCGGCCAGACTCCTGATGCTCCGAGGGGCCACGCAGGCACAAGGCAACAAACCCGGCGTCAGCACCAGGAGGAAGGTGTCCTGTGTTTCCACCTCTATGCAGCCCTGAACATTTAAAAAGAATTTTAAAACTAAGAGATAAAATGGGTTTCAAGTTAAAAAAAAGCTTCTTAAGGTCTCTGAACAACTTACAGAATCGATAACGCTGTGTTACCGAAAGGAAGATTAAAATGTCGGCAATTTCAACCTGAAGGCAAGAAGAATTTTAACAGTTTTACCTTAAGTTCAAGTCTTCACATTCTGTACTCATTTTTAAAAAAAAAAAAAAAAAAAAAAAGGTAGGTGTTTCAGTTTGTTTGGGTTGCTTTTCTTCTAAGGCAAACAACACCCACCAAAGTATCCACGTGGACACTTTACCCAGAATAATGAGCCTGCTTTGTGGGCTCTATAAAATAATTTCTAAACCCAGTTTTTCTTTTTCTTCTTTTTATTTTTTTTGCTGGAATAGGGCATAGGGGAAAGCATTCTGGTGCAGGTATTAGCAAGGCTTATTCCCAGTAATTTCTCTGGTCAATCTCCCAGCCTAACCGAGGCTGCAATGTTGACTAACTCTTTAGGAAAGCTTGAAATAATCTTAAAATATTTAGTTCTTGGAAAAACTTACATACCTTGTTCCTATCAGAACTCTGCACGCTCACGGGTTCCACGCACGATACAATTAATCTCTGTACTCACTCCGCCATGATAATGCCAAGGCAAACAGTGAAGTATTTTTGGGATTATCCTCATCCTAGAATTCTACCTGAATTTCCAAATTTGGCCACAGCCAGCGATAAGCCCACGTAAAAGAGAGGAAGTAGACATCACCATGCAAAACTAGACTGAGTTTTAAGAGGAGCAATGCTAAACGTTCTCGTTGGAAAATAAATTCACCCCATAGAGGGTTTTTCAGTTTTGCAAGGTAACAGACAAGCACTTTTCTTCACCCGGTCGGAGTTTGTTTTGTGCATCGAGGCATCTTCATTAACACCCATCACCATTTTATGCTGCTATGGTAACCACAGGAACTAATTTTAAGTAACTAAACCTTTTGTAATTTTATTAATGTAATTACTTCAGCTATGCCTGGGGCAGTTTCAAAGTTTACGTATACTTGGGGTAGAAAAATAAATACAAAAAACACTTGTTATTTTATTTAGCAAGTGATTGTATGAGCCCAGCCTACAACACCAGGTGCCCGTTATAAGAACTGGTAACACAATACCCGCTGCAGAGAAAATAAATAATTTACCTTCCTTCACCTCCAGCTATAATAAATAACCCAGGACAGATTTCTAGTTGAACAAACTTGCACAAAAGGACTCGCCTTGCCTTGAATATTGGGTTCTGTAATGCTCCCGTAGTAGATGAGATGATGCCATCACCAAACACGGCTTCTTCCAACCCTCAGCAGTCCACACTCCCACCCGGCAGCACCTGCTTGCTGCAGGAGACAGCTCTCAAGCCGCCCACACCCTCACAGGTCATCACCAGGACCATCACGCAGAGCACAGGAGAAGGCAGCGCTCTTCACACAGCCCAGGTGAACCACCTTGCCCCACGTTGCCCAACGCAAGCCCGCACAGCTCAGAAGACACCTCCTCCAGCCCGCAGCACTGCCTGAGCAAAGCCGCTCGTCTGGCCCGGCCTACAGAGGAGGCGGCAGAGCGATGGCCTGGGTGCCTGAGCTTCCTCAGCCATCCGCAGACGATGTAACTCCCTCCTCCTCCTCTCCCAGCCTCCTCCACATCCAAAAAGCCATCTCCCACGCCAAAAGGCTTTACAGCAGAGGGGAACCTACGACCCCGGCTATTGCCCTGTGGCAGGGTAACATGGGGAACACCACCAGCAACTTGGGAAGGGACCCAAGAGGTGAGGACGTGACACAGAACGACGGAGGAGCCAGGAGCACACAGAGCACCAAGGTCGGCTTTTACAGCAAAGGACTAGAAGCAGTTGGGGTGTGGGAAATTTCATCAGACCAAAGAGCCACACCAAAGAATGCCATGGTCTTCGCCAAAAAGAGGAGTCAAATGACCCCACTGTCTGCTTTAGCACTATTTTCCTTTTGCCTATACCATCACCTCCATCCTCTCCAGAGAGAGCTCGAAGCTGCTTGTCTCAGGCAAATGGAAAGCACGGAAAGGACTGAAACTCAATCTAACGACAAGTCACAAACAGCATTCTGCAAACATACCAGTGGCTCCACAGCTCAACGCACTTCACAAACGGTGCCCAAGGGTCTCCAGTGACGGGTAACACACAGAGGGGCTTAGAAAGCTTTCAGGGAGAAAGAACAGAGCTAACAATGACAAGTTCTTTATGCTTTCTTCCTACGGACTGGCTACGGTAAGGCTACCAAAGGCTCCCAGCCCACAGAATCAGCGTGGACGCCTAACCTTTGTCTCTCAGAAGAAACCTATTGGGCCCAGGTATCAATTCACCCACAGGACCTAATCCAGGCACTTCATGGCGCACAAGCCCGAGACCGCAGTGATGACAGGCGCCCAGGCAAGAGGAGCCAGAGCTCCGAGGTGCTGCCTTCCCGGCACACAGGAGCTCAGGTGATTTCTGTGGAAAGATCTAACATGGCTTCACGAGAGAAATCCTCCCGAAAAAGACAGGAAGAAAGATCACTGATGTCTAAAAGCGCCAGAGGACCACGAATCAGCCCCTCCGGCGCTCATATTGGGAAGCGGTGCAGAGACAAGATTTCCAAACCGCGGTTGAAGGCGATGGCTCCACCTCCCTGACCCCGACAACTGCATTGACTAAATTTAACACACATTTGATACTTTTCTAATACAACTTTACCATCGCAACTTCTGAAGTTGCTACAGAGATGTTACCCAACCTGAGATGTGAGGGAGTCTGTGACTGCTACGTAAATAAAAAAGACCCACGAAAAGCACTTCTTCAAGTGTGTCAGAAAGGAAGCACGAAAACAACTGATCTGCTTCTATGTAACCAAAGTAGAAACGACATTTCTTCTGAAATGCACACTGCCTGTCATGTTAAAAAGAGACAATAAGTACGATTAAATGATTAAAAAACCACGCAAGGCTCCTTATAACAGGAGGAAGCTTTGCACACTTGCTTATTTTTGGTTGCGGTACAGTTTCTATACAAAAATTAACACTACACATGCTTTGAGTGTTTAGGAGAGGGACAGGACAATTTTATACAACTAAATCTTGATTTTTATTCTTCTTTCTTGAATATTTGTTCATATAAAGTCAAGAAAAGCAAACAGGGACATAAATAAGATGTTTTCCACTAAATCACTCAACAAACTTCTCCGATACAATAATCTTAGGTTTTGACATCACGGTGACAAGTGTCCTGCTTCTCAGTTTTACTTTAAAACCCATCTCGAGATGCTACCACGCAAAAAGGGTACAACTCCCCCGCAACGCAGCTACAGCTCAATTCTGTCCCTTCACACCACAAAACGAAACACCTTTCTTTGCGCATGCACGAGATATTGCCTCCAAGCTGCCCACAAAACGGTCACTTTCTTGATCAGTTACAACTAATCTCTTTTCATCGGTTTTAATCAGAATTCACCACCGTATGCAGGCAGCTTGACTCCTTTCATCTTTTCACAACTTCACTCTAACACCACTTTGCACGAGAAGCATTTTATTTCTTTTTTTCATGTTCTTAAGCTTTCCAAGTTCTAAGCACACACTTGTCAGTCTCACCCTGTCATCTGTGCCCAAGTCTTCATCCACACGGGCAAGGGTGCGTCCTTTAAACCTCGTGTCCAGAAGCCCACACGTGGAGCACCCCACCGACAACGCTGCCACTAGAAATATTTATTTCAGTATTTTGCTCCACGTTTCTACTAAACAAATGCCAGAACATCATCCCTAACCACATAGCAAAGGTTTTTTTGTTCACATAGGAAGTTTGGGGAAGATGTGAGGCACACCCAGGGCCTACCCGCAAACAGCACCAGCAGCAGGCAGCACCTCCTCCACCAACTATTTTGAAGTAATTACCGGTTAAAGAGTTTCAACCTTACTGAACACCCGTCACAAAAAGAAGCGCTCACTCAGGTGATTTACCAGATTTTAATTTCACTTTTTACACTTAGCATCACTGAGAACCGCGGCCAAGCCAGCGATGCTCCATCTTCCTCCTCCTCCCCAACGCCTGATGCAAGGGAAGCCCACCCGCACGGCCACCCTGCCCGGACACCCTCCTCTCGCCACAGACACCGCTCGTCTGAGACCCCCGGGCCAGGCAGGCGTCCCGCAGCTCTGGTACCACGGCCGGCTGCTTTTTCTTCAGACTTGTCCGCAGCCGAGAGCCCCTCAGAGACCCCCAGAGCCCCTCGGAGACTCCTAAAGATCGTCTGAGCCCCTCAGAGACTCTCAGAGATCGTCTGAGTCCCTGAAAGATCCCCAGAGATCGCCTGAGTCCCTCTAAGACCCCCCCAGATCGCCTGAGCCCCTCAGAGACCCCCAGAGGCTGCCTGAGCCCCTCAAAAGACCGTTTGAGCCCCTCAGAAAC
>NW_009712595.1:0-444 GCF_000703405.1 Apaloderma vittatum
GCATCTTAGGGCAAAAGACACAAGCACTTAGAGCACGCGTGTGCGCGCGTGTGCGTCCCTGGCAGACACGGTGTGGGCACGCATGTGGCGTACGTGGGCACGCACATACACACGGTACCCTGGGGCTGTGCATGTGGTAAGCTGGTACGCCCCCCCTATGCATCCCTCCACCCTGTGACCCCTCCCCACACTGGGAGGCTGTGGGTGCCCACCTGGGTGGCCAGGCACTGCCCACAAAACGGCACAGCCCAGCACGGCTGCAGCCTGGCACGGCTGCCTGCCCCGCAGTGGGGCAGGAGGCTGGGAAGCACTTAAGCCTGGCCAGGGGATGATAGGGCAAGGCTGGGGGGTCCAGCTCTCCCTGGCAGCCCTGGCACGGGCAAGGGGGGGAACCTTCTGTGGTGCTAAGGGGGAGCAGGATGGACCTGCTCCCCTGCCCCCCCG
>NW_009712595.1:458-1654 GCF_000703405.1 Apaloderma vittatum
CGGAGACGCGGAGGGCTGCACCAGCCCGCTCGCTCTGAGCCATCCAGGGACACACGGTCCCCAGCCAGTATTAGAGGAGCAGGATGCACTGGCAAAGGCCAGGCGATTTTTAAAAAATGTCTTCCAGTTCCAGCTCCACCCAAGGGGCTTGGAGCTTTCAATTTGGGGTGGATGGGGGTGAGACCCTTCCCACCCCGCTGCTCCCCTCCTAGCCAGTGCCCTGCAGTCTCCATGCTGCAGCCTCGAGGCCAGCACAGGGACATGGCACGACTTGGCACAGTGGTGGGAAGCAGCAGGTGGTGGGTGCTGAGCCCCAGCAGGATGTTCCAGCTCCCCCATCCCCATCTTAAGCCCCCTGCCATACCATGGTGAGGGGTGCAGGTTCCTGCATGGTGCCCGTGCCCTGCCCCATGTGTCACGCCGCTACTCTTCACCTCTAATTATTAGCAATAACGCGCGCGTCCCTGGGCAGCACTGCCTGTGCCAGTGTGTCTCCCGGTGTAGAGTTCTAAAAGTATCCTAGATTTTAATGAGATTTATATTCCTGAGGCGGTGTCCTGCTGTGCCCTTCTTTGGGGACTGGGGGAGCGAGGATGTGGGTGTTGGATAGTGGGGGAAGATGTCCCATGTGTGCCATCCTTCCTGTCTTGGATGCCCAGTGCTAAGCAGCCAAGCTGGGTGCTGGGGAATGCTGCCTTGCACCACTTGGACCTACAAAACCAGCTGGAGCTAAGGTAGAGGATGGGGGACAAGAGCTTGTCCCTACTGGGAGGAAAGCATTGTCCCCAAGGGGAGTGGAGGCAGCAAATGTCCATGGCACAGTGAGGGCAGCCAGCTTTGCCCCACGCATGCCATGGGCACCTCACCCTGGCTGGGGCAGGGTACCTGGTGGGGCAGGAGACCCTCAGTGCTGCCCCAGGGCTGGGAAAGCCCGGGGGCTCAAAGATCAGGGGGTAAGGGTTCTGCCTCCCAGCTCCCAGCTCGAGGTGTGAAGCAAGCAGGGCTCCTGCCACCTTCAATCCCGCTGGATGCTGAAACTGCCCCATCTTATGGTCATCCTTCCCCCCACAAACTTTTGAAATTTTTATTAAATACAAAAACCCCGGTCTCTATGACCGAACGCTGCATTCAACGTACGCTGAAAAAAAGGGTCAGACATTCAAATGTACAAAAGTCGCCGGTGCCACCAAGCCCTG
>NW_009712596.1:0-233 GCF_000703405.1 Apaloderma vittatum
GGCTGTGGGGAGGGAGAGGAGCAACGACAGCAGCTGGGTGCTGCATGGTGCTGCCTCTCTTCCTCAGGTCTCTGAGCCCCGGTGTGGAGGTGATGGGCCTGCAGGTGGACTACTGGACAACGCAAGGGCTGGACAGGAAGAAAGAGGGCGAGAAGCGGGAGACGGGTATCAAGAACACGCTCAAAAGCAACTTCCGCTCGCTCCAGGTCAGCCGCATCCCAGGTGCAGGCGAG
>NW_009712596.1:390-614 GCF_000703405.1 Apaloderma vittatum
GAAAAGGGCAGGGAGAGAGCCTGCAGGGGGGGCAGGGCTGAGACGCAGCCCAGGAGGGGCCAGTCAGTACAGCCAGCGCTGGGGTGAGAGCTCCCACCCAGGGCAGGTAGGGATATCCTAACCTAATTCCTGTCCATCCTCGGTCCTCAGTGATGTTCCTGAGCAAGAAACCAAAAGAGAAGGACCTGGAGCCCAAAAGCCAAGTCATTGAAGGGATCACACGC
>NW_009712597.1:0-2574 GCF_000703405.1 Apaloderma vittatum
GAGGTAGGGCTGGGGTTCACCACCTGCAATCACCCGCCCCAGGCTTTATCCCCCAGTGAAAAACGCTCCGGCAAATGCTCTGGCAGAACTCCCACGCGTTACTGCAGACACGGGGAGAAAAGGCGAAGTAAAGGGGAATTTTGCTACAGTTCAGCGGGGCTGAGCTTTCGCCCAAAAGCAAAGCAAAGCGGGAGAGGAACGGTGCCGCAGGGCCGGGGGCACAGGGTGAGCAAGGGAAAGTTTCGCGGAGCAGCAGGCAGGGCGCGATCTGGGACCCCCCAGCTTTCCCCCTGCTCCTCTCCTGGCCGCAGGAGCCGGCAGAGATTTGTTTGCCGATGAGTCAGGTGGAAGCCCTCGAGATTGCGGATTTGAAATACAGGCAACAGGGAGAGACACTGCTGCACCCCAGGGCGTATCTGAAAAACAGAACTTTTGACCAGCCTAAATCAGGTGGAAAACCAAGAGACGGCAGCCCGGAGCGCCTAGGGAGGTCTAAAAAGCTGTTGCTTCATTTCTCCATTCTGAAATAAAAGGAGCAGAGAGAAACAATAAAGGCAAGTTAGGGGAGGCTGGAGCCAGGCTACCAGCTTCGTCCTATGGCAAAACAGATGTGCACAGCCTGCAGGAGACCTCAGGGTTTGTGCAGAGCGATGTAGAGCTGGAACAGGGTTAAAGAAGGGAGAAGAGCTCCCGGTGTAAGCGAGCCGTGCCCTCCGCTGCAAAACCCTTGGGTCACAGCTCCTCATCAGCCTGTGACACCCCTGGGCTCCGCATTTCTGCTGAGTTGGGTCAGCCCATCCATGGATGAGTCGTCCCTGGAAGCACCTTTTTTTTGCCCTTTCTCCCACCTCCCAAACTTGTGCAGAGTTTTGCTTTTAAGCTTCCCTGTCCGGTTCTCCCTGCAGGTGCAGCGACCATCGGCCACCTCTGCTGGGGAAAACAACACAGATTTGCAAGGCTACAAGTGTGTGAGACCGAGGAGGGTGGCACATTTTACTCTATCTGCAACCTTAGTGATGACAGGAACTGCCAGCTCCAAATATAAAAAAACGGCAAATCGGTTACACGACATCCTTTAGGAAAAGCCTTTGCTCATAAATCACTGGCCTTCTGCAGGAACCGTGCTCCAGTCACAGATAAAATAAGAGCAGCACAGTCCCAAGGTGGAGGGAAATGAGAGAAGGGGAGATGGAAAAGATGGCAGAAGAGGAGAAAGCAAAGAGGTCAGTGAGGAGAAAACAACAGAGCAAAAGTCGGGCACTAACACTGCGCAGTTTTCTGCTGCGGCCAGCGCGGGGCTGAGCTCCCACGCAGCCCCCGGCATGTCCCAGTGCTGGGAGTGGGCAACGGAACCACTGGGGACCCTCCGAGCAGCCCTGGGAGAGCTGAGCTCACACAACCGGCGACAGCAAACCCCACCCCGAGCCTCCGTCCACAGACCCCAGCTCCTGAGTTGTGGTGGCCCTGAATTTGCCGGCGGCCCTTGCCTGCACCAGCACAGCCACTGCTGCCTTGTGGGTACTTTTTCCACATTCAGGACTTTTCTCTGTCTCCCTCCCAGCCCTCTGAGACCCATCTTTAAGCAGAGTTTCTGGCTGTCACTTGCAGCCCCCAAGCCCGCTGTGGGTGTCCCCACGGCCACTGAGCTCAGCAGTCCCTGCAAGCCCAGGGCTATGGGAGGGGGGAGGACGTACCTTCCTGCGGAGCGTTCGTGTCCCACACAGACCACATCTGCACAAAGAAAAAGGGAGCCCAGCACACTATGAAAGCTAACACTATGATGAAGGTCATTTTGACCGTCCGGATCTTGGCTTTGGAGATGAGCCTGATGCTGCTGACCCTGGCAAACGCCATCCCGCTGCAGGAGCTGGAGCTCAGCCCCACGTTGGGCCCGTGAGCCATCTTAAGCTTCACGTTCTGCCAGATTTTGAAGCTGATCAAGCCGTAGCAGATGCTCAGCATCAGCACAGGGATGATGTAGACCATGAGGGTTATCCAGGTGACATAGGCTTTAGGTCCCCAGGGCTGGATGAAATCTGCCCAACAGTCATAAACCCCATTCCCCACATCCCTCAGAGAAAATATGTGGATCTGCGGGATGCTGACCAGCAGGCACAGCAGCCAGGTGAGGAGGACGGAGACCCGGTCCGCTCTCCTGTGCAGGGACCTCAGCGGCTGACAGATGGCCAAACACCGGTCCAGCGACATCAGCAACAGCATGTAGGTGGAAGCGAACATCCCCACTACCTGCAAGTACTTGATCAACCGGCAAAGGAAATCTGGCCCATAAAACCTGAAGGTGATGTCCCAGATGAGCTGGGGCAGCACCTGGAAGATGGCCACGACCAGGTCGGCGATGCTCAAGTGCTTCATGAAGAAGTACATGCGGGAGTGCTTCTGCCGGGTGGTGTGGATGGCCAGCAGCACGCACAGGTTGCCGGTCAGGGCGAGGAAGAGGATGAGGCAGAGCACCGTCACCTCCACCTTGGCCATGTCCTCGTTCCTCTTCAGTGGGTCCGTGGTGCTGTTCCTCCCGGAGCTCTGGTTCTCCAGGTGGAGGCTGCCGTTCCCCAG
>NW_009712598.1:0-6332 GCF_000703405.1 Apaloderma vittatum
AGAGACCCCGACCATCGCCTGGGAGGCTGCGGGGCTCTGCTTGGTGGTGCCCTGGCCTGACTTCCCAGGAGTGTGGGCAACAGGCAGCGTGAGATGAGGCTGTGAGGCAAAAACGGGGACCCCGGAAAGCATTGGGTCTCCTTGCTTTGCCTCCTGGTGTTTGAACTCTCAGGATGCTCGCTATGCCGTTTCCATTCTTATGAACCCAGCACAGGAGGGTAGAAATGTTTTTCCTAGCGGGGAAGAAATACCGCAACTCCAGGAGCTGGTGTTTTGGAGGGGAGGGGATCTGGAAACACTTGGGAAGGAGGAGCAGCTGAAAAGTAGGTGAGGAAGATGATTGTGCGGCAGCAAGCAGGTTTGGGTTGGAAAAGGCTGTTGGGAGGAGGAGAGTGCTCTGGATACAGAGGAAGGTGCAGAGAAGCCCCTGGCAGGGCAGCTGGCTCTCCCTGGGTCCTTCCCCACCCCAGTGCTCTCCCAGCACCTCAGCAACAGCGAGCCGTGCAGGAGCACCCCACTCCTCCGGGGCTTTCCTCCTGACCCAAAATAGCGGCGGCTCGGCATGTGCCTCAGAGAAGGGCGAAGCAGAATGCAAAGCTAATCTCTTGGCCGATTCTTCTTTCCCGTGCCAGGCAGCCACCGGGTCTCTCATCGCACTGGTGGCGCTTTTGTTTCAAGCCAGTTTCTGAGGCTGGTCCCAGATCTGCACGTAGGATGAGATCAGGCTGGCGTCGCTAGGTCAGGACACGGTGCTGGGCGAGACTGTCACTGGTGACTGACACCACCCAAGTGACTGATTTTTGTATTATTACTTTTTTTCCAGAAGAAAAGTCACTCTGTGATGCTTTAGAAGCAATTAGAAAGTTACTGTTTACATACCCGAAGGAGTGAAACGGTGTGCTCTACCCACAGGAGCCATGCTGCTGACCTGTGCTTCACAGCCACGAGTTCTGGTGCCAAGATCAAGGCTGGGGATCCAAGCTGACACCTTACCTTTTCAGCTTTGTGAGGCTTTGGCAGACTTACTTGTCGGTTGTTCCAGTGCGCCGTGCAAGGCACGTGGGAGGGAAGAGTTGGCATCTCTCCTTTCCTACTGAGGCCTATGTGTACCTAAGGCATTATATTTTTAAGCCAGGGGTTGTGCATCTTCTCCAGGGGCAGGCAACTCTCCTTGCCTGGATGTTTCTGGGTGAGAGAGAGAGGAGCTGGGGCCACTTTTTTGGTCGAGAGGGCTCAAGCCTCACCCACTCAAAGCGGGTCAGCCAGAGAGGACCAAATTGGGTTTGTTGTTGCTGCTGGAAATCGGAGAGAAGGGAGAGCTGTTTGGGGTTGCCCCATGCTGGCAAGCAGAGTTCGGGGAGGGCTGCAGGGCGTGTGACCGAGGGACACTGGGGGCAGGCGGGGGAGCACCATGAGCTGCTGCGGGCCAGTGTTGTTGGTGGGGTCTATTTTTGGACTGTGTTACCAGGAGCTGGGGGAAAGCAGACCCCACCCCCAGACCCTTCCTAGCACCGGGGATTTTCTGACAGGTGCAGCCAGGTCCCAAACAGGGGAATGGGACAGGAGGATCCCATTTCCACACCCTTCCCCGTGCTGAGGCCTGACGCTGACATCCCCCGGGAGCAGAGACTTCCCTGCCATGGTGGGCTCTTATCTGCTGTGGGGACAGTATATTTGGTGTCATCCCTTTGCTACCTGCCTGCGGGCAGCGGAAACAGACTGTGCTAACACAGGACTTCCCAGTTTGTTGACCCATGACTTGTGCGCTTGAGCTGGTGCTTTCTTCAGGGCAGCATTGCCATCGTGCACCCCGCAGCACTCAGAGCGGTGCGACAGGAGGAGCTTCTCTCTGGATACGCAAGGCCTGAAATTCAAGACTGGGATCTAGGAGAGATGCAGAGGCAATAGGGAGGGATGAGAAGAGATGCAGCAGCAGGAGGGAGGCTCACAGGAGCTGCACTGGGGAGGAGTGGGCTCAGGATTAGGTGACTTGGAGAGGGGCAGAAGGTGCCTGTGAATATCATGCAGACCTGCCAAGTGCTGGAGATCTGAGAGTCCCGTCAGGTTTGTGCTGTCTGCTACATCCGTGTTCCAAGTAGTTTTTATCTTGGGTGCTGCAAAGGGCACACTGGAACTGTGGGGTGAGTAGTGTTAATGCACAGCAGGTTAGAGTCATGGAAAGGTTTGGAAGGGAACTTTAAGGGATCATCTAGTGCAACCCCACTGTCGTGGGGTTTCACTAGGTCAGGTTGCTCAAAGCCCTGACCTTGAACACTTCCAATGATGAGACATCCACAGCTTCTCTGGGCAACCTGCTTCAGCATCTCACCACTTTCATCATAAAGAATTCTTCCTTCTGGCCAACCTAAATCTACCCTCTTTCAGTTTAAACTGTTGCCCCTTGTCATGTCACTGCATGCCCCAGTAAAAAGCCTCTCTCCATCTTTATTTTAAGCCTCCTTTATACACTGAAAGGCCAAAAGAAGGTCTTTTGTTGTTGTAATTGCCCTCGGAGGAGGTTCACCAGGCTGCAGGGCATTTACCATTAAGATGAAGCTTAAACATAGCAAGAGAGGGAAGTGTGCACCCTCAAGCCCAGAGCAGCCCAAAGGGTGTCCCACAGCACCAGTGTGCTTAGGGCAAGTTACCTCAGTGCCTTTTGAAGCAAACAGGATTTTTTAAAGATGAGGGGAGGGGTTTGTTTATTTTGCTAAATGAACTTCTGGAGGGGGTACAGCTGGGGCCAGTAGCTGACAAGGAGATGGCCGGGTCCCTCTGCTGCTGGGACCCTCCTGCCCTGGCTCTCTACCTCCTGTATTTCAGCCTTCGGGCAGCTTTGTGACCACGTGGGGAAGGTGCCCGTCTCCCCTTGGCGCCAGCGGCTGTGGGGTTGCGTGGGGCAGCTTTTGCTTCCAGCCGGCAGCAAACCCGGCAGCGGCGGCCGGCGGCACTGGGCTGCGGGAGCAGTGCTGCAGGCAGGTTATTATTAGGAGTGGTGCATTGCAGGAGGGAACAGGGGAGAAGGATCCAGGCAGGAGGCAAGCGGGAGAGAGATTTGGAACGGATGGGCACCCAGATCCGTCGCTAGTGGGGTGAATCGCTGTTGCCTCCTGCTTTTGAATCTGGTCTGTGCTCATCTTCCGTAGCATTGGTGCGAAGTGAATTCTTCCAAGGATTTGCTGCTGTGCTTTACTTCCCCAGTAAGTCCCGGCTACGTAGAGACCCGGAGGGAGGCGGGGACCAAAACAGGGGAAGCGTCATGCTGAGAAAGATGCTGAAATTTTTTTCATATGGTGGAAGGCGTTTTTCTCCCAGGGGAGGGACGCCTTGTTTGAGCAGTTCCCATATAAGGACAATTCTATCTTTTAACTTTTTCCTTCTCTCTCTCTCTTCATCTCCCTCTTTTTTCAATGGAATGAGAATCCCCTTTGACTTCTCTTCTGTTTCTGCACTATGGAGCCAATGCCAATGTGAGCACTGCACGCTTTGTCCTTGTTTGAGTAAGGAGCAGTGTTGCTAGCCTTAAGAGCTTAGACGTTCATAAGCCAGGACTCTCCTGTGTCGTCAGATTGTCCTGATAGTCTGAGATGACAAGCATGAGGGCTTTTCATATGCTTTCTGGTCTCCTAGACCTTAGGATTAATTTTTTTAACTTAGTGTGAGTAAGTGAGATGAGATTTTTCATATGCTCCTGCAGAGTCGCAATTCCTGTGTTGGTGCTTGCAAGCATTAAGTAGCAACCGGAGATCACAGCACTAGGCAGGGCCCAGCTCTGGTTGCTTTCCCAGAGAAATCCTGCTTTCTCGGAAAAATCTGGCTCTCCCGGAAGAGCCAGGAGCCGGGTAAGAATGCAGCAGCCCTGCCCCGTGCTGTACCGCAGCTTGTGCCAAGCCATCTGCTCTATGGGATAGTCATTTAGGAAAGAGCAGTGCAGCCTGGTGGCCTCCCAACAGACCGTTGACTGGGCCAACACCGCAGCACAGCCCAAGAGGATGATCTCATGCAGTGAAATATAATATAATTGCTAGGAGGCGTGCCTTGTCTATAGCAATGCTGGGCACCTTGCAGCTCAGCCTTTTGCAAAGCTGCAGAGCCTAATACAGTACCCGCTGGCCAACCTGAAGTAAACTGGGACAATCTATCCTGCTTCCTTGCAGGATGAAACAATGTTCTTTAATCCAACCTGTTGTGTGACAGTACAGCCAAGACTTGTGCCCATGCTTGGGTAGCATGGCCTGGCACAGGGCAACCCTCTGCATTGGTACAGCCCTTCACGTTGACATTTGTCACGGCTGCTCACGCTGTAGTGTGGTTTGGTATGAGGTTGGGTTTTGCGTTTCCCGCAGCCTGAACTGCAGCACCGAAGACGTGCAAACGCAGTCACAAACACGATGCGAATGGAGGCAACTCTGCAATATCTGCAAGCCTGTTACTGAGTGCTGGAGCTGCACCTAATGTGGCCTGAGGCTGAGGGGCTTGGGGGGTGGATAGAGAGGGTGGTGGGCTACTTCGGGCTCTGAGCCAGCTCCAGGGTGGCAAAGTGTGCAGCGCAGCTGCTCTGCAGAGCCTGTGGTTGGTGTCCCCAGTTCCCCCCGCTGCAGAGCAGGCAGCCGTCGGTCTGCCCACGGTGGATACAGTGGAGAGCACGAAGGGGCAGGGTTCATGGCCCGGGAGGGCTGATGGGCGTTTGGCAGCTGCCGTTGTCTGGAAACAAGCGTGCATTCCTGGGCACGTTCTCCTTCCCACCCTGGTGCAGTCATCACCCCCTCTCGGATAGCTTTGGGGTGAGCAGCTGCTGCTCCCTCCTCTCTCTTTGGCAGCTGGCAAGGCGAGTTCAGTGGGATCTGACCAGTGCATTTGTCTCCCTAGATGGGAAGAGGAGTACACAGTACGTGTCCAGCTTCAGGACCGGGTGACTGAGCTGCAGGAGGTGAGCATCGCTGTCTTCCCCTTCCCTTGCTCCCCAGCTGCCCCATGCTGCCACTGATTTGCACATCTCTCCCTCTGCCGGTGCCAGGAAGCCCAGGAGGCTGAAGCCTGCCAGGAGGAGCTGGCCATGAAGGTGGAGCAGCTCAAGGCAGAGCTTGTTGTCTTCAAGGGACTGATGAGCAACGTGAGTCCCTAACCCCTCTGCGACCTGGCAGCAGTGTCCTACCCAGGTGGTGGGGATGTGTAGAAAAGATCTTTGGTGGGGCAGGTCCAGCACAGAGATGGTCTGGCAGGGTTGATCCAGTGTGCAGCGAGCAAAGTGGGGGTGCAGATGCAGTCCTGCAGCACAGAGGGGAATGCAGGGGTTCTGGTTGCTGTTTACCTTGCTTAATCTTCCTCCTTCGTCCCCCTCCTGTGGTGCCATGGGTTCAGAACATCACGGAGCTGGACACCAAGATCCAGGAGAAGGCCATGAAGGTGGACATGGACATCTGCCGGCGCATTGACATCACTGCCAAGCTGTGCGACGTGGCGCAGCAGCGGAACTGCGAGGACATGATCAAGATGTTTCAGGTGAGAAGCGTCTGCTGCTGCTCCAGGCTCAGTCACCGGCTCTGGGGAGGAGCGTTCCCGAAGGAGGTAGAAGAGACAACACCAGCCCCCTGCTAGGGGAGACGCTTGGTCACCCTTACTCTCGCTCCTTGCCGTGCCTTGCTCTCTCTCTCTCGGGACGACCAGTTGAAAGGGCACAGAGAGGAGGTGGAAAGCTCCAGATGTTACTTTAGGCATCAAGAGTCCCCTCAACCTCTTGCTGACCTGTCATGTTGGGCCCAGGGACCCCGAAGGGATAGGGGAGCAGCTGCAGGAGGGAGACGAGTTGCTTGAGTGTCTGTCTCTAACTCCATCTCTCTCCTTCCCCTTCCCCTCTCTGTCATCTTCTCTCTGTCTGTCTTCTCTGTCTCTGTCTCTTTTCTCTTTCTGGATGTCACTACCTCTCTGTTTCACTCTCTTTGTCCCTACAGAAGCAACTGGTTAGTTCCATTTGGTTGGGAAAGTGTACAAATTTTAAACTTTCTATAAATGAGGCTGGATTGTAAATATTGACATATTTCACCTTTTTCAGACTCTGTCTCTTTTTTCCTGTTTCTGTCGCTGTGTTCCTTGTCTCTGGACTGGGGTGGTGGGCAATTTGAGTTTTTCTGCAGCAAAAACACATTGTTTTTTCTCATCAGATTCACAGATTCCATCTTTAGTTGCTTAATTTTAATTTTATAAAATGCTAAAACCATGTTTTTTACCCATTGCACCATCTTTAACCTGATCATAATGAGCCCATCTCTCTCTCTTTCTCTCTCGCTTTTCTTCCTTCCTTTCTTTCTCGCTTTCTCTCTCTCTCTCTTTCC
>NW_009712598.1:6348-6724 GCF_000703405.1 Apaloderma vittatum
TTCCCTGTCTTTCTGCCCCTCCACCATTCCTTTCCCTTCCATCTCCTCCCAACTACCTGCTCCTGACCTCGGACCCGGCCTCGTTTCTGTAGTCTCTGCACTTGTCTCCCGTTAAGGTCCCAGCCTCGGTGGGGCGGAAGCGGGAGCGCAAGCAGGTCAGCGATGAAGACACCTCGCTGTCGGAGAGCGATGCCTCCCGAAAACCTGAAGAGGAAGAGGAGGACGAGACTACAGCCATGAGTATCAATGAGGAAATGCAGAGGATGCTGAACCAGCTGTGAGTGCGGCCACTCCGCACCTCTGCCGCCGGCAGCAAGCGAGGCTCCAGCACCAGGGTCCCTGCTGGCGCCCACGATGGAGAGGGCACGGGTGGGGT
>NW_009712598.1:6755-10618 GCF_000703405.1 Apaloderma vittatum
CGCCACGGGGTAGAGCAACATGGGAGGTGCTGCCATGGGTTACCTACTACATCCTGTGCTCTGTGGTGTGGTGGGACTGAGACCCCCAGTAGACCTGAGCCCCCTGATGCCATGGGTAGGAGCTAGTCTGGCGTTCCCTCCTCTTGCCCTCCTTCCTGCCTTTTGGGAGTCCCTGCCTGAATTTGCCAGGGATCCTGACCATAAAGCCAGCCCCTTCCCCATCAACTGTGAGGTTTGGCCACACTGGAGCTCACTCTGGCCAGACCTCCAAGAGCTGCAGCCCTCCGTGTGGGCAGAGGCAAGGCTTTCGGCACCAACACAGCCCTCTGCCTGCTGGGGTTTTCCTGCTAGGTGCTGATGTGCTGTTCCCTTGCCTCCAGGAGGGAATATGACTTTGAGGATGACTGTGACAGCCTCACATGGGAGGAGACAGAAGAAACGCTGCTCCTCTGGGAGGACTTCTCTGGATACGCCATTGCAGCTGCAGAGGTGCAGGGGGAGGTAACAGTGGTGTCAGATCCCTTGGGGATCCAGCCCTGGGTTGGGACATTTGGTCCTGCCTCAGCTTGCTCAAAGAGCAGACTTCAGCCCCTCCGTCCCTTGCAGGCCTGTACAGATGCTTCCCCTCTGCACCCCATTTTCTCTACATGAATATCGTGTCGCATCCTTATGAAGGTCTCCTTGTCAGACAGACCGGGGATCTGTAGCCTGAAAGAAGTGCTGAGGGCATGGCCCACATGCATGGGGAGAGCCACAGCTCTCCCAGAAGAGTTCTCCTTTGGCTGGGCTGGTCTCTGGTGGTCCCTGGCTCAGGGTCTCCAGCCTGTTGTGCTGCCACACTGCCCAGAGGCCTCGATGATTGGCCAAAGCCCTCGCTATGCTGCATCCTCACCCCTTGCCAGTCCCCTGAGGGTGTGTTGCCCTTCAGGACGGGCTGTGTTCTCCAAAGCTCGTGTGTGTTGCTGGACTCATTCTGGGCTGGTGTGCTCACTGGCCAGTATGTCGAGTCCTGGGTGTCTCTGTTCTATGTTGGCAGGACCGACTCGTGCCTTGTTTGTACTGCACTGCTCTTTCTTCCTCTTTTTCCAGTGCTGCCCATTTTTTCTCTGATTTCTCTCTCTCTTTGGTTCCTCATGTTGGACGCCTCCCTGCCTCTAAACATGCCGTCTGCTCTCCTCAACAGCAGGACGACAGCCTGGAGAAGGTGATCAAGGACACAGAATCACTGTTCAAGAGCCGTGAGAAGGAGTACCAGGAAACCATCGACCAAATAGAGGTGGGAGGAGGAAGTGGGGAGGACACAGCACAGAAGAGGGTGGAATGGTTGAGTAGATCCCCAGGGGAGGGAGAGAGCAGAGCATGCTGGATGAGGTAGTTAGCAATGGGGGGTGACAGCCCTGGGTCTGGCCGTGCCCTCTGCCCTGTATTGAGCCCTGGGCTCATCTCTGCACTGTTTCTCTTGTGCAGCTGGAGCTGGCCACAGCCAAGAATGACATGAACCGGCACTTGCATGAGTACATGGAAATGTGCAGCATGAAGCGGGGCTTGGACGTGCAGATGGAGACTTGCCGGCGGCTTATCACCCAGTCTGGGGACAGGTGAGGTTGAGCAGGAGAGCTGGGGTACTCATGCTCTGGAGCCAGGATCGTGGTTGGTGGGAGCTGAAGCATGGGGTAGTACTCTTGCCCTGCCTTGGTGAGGCATGGAGAGAGGGCAATTCCCAGAGGCTATTGAGTTTCTGTTGACCAGCCTTCACAAAGATTACTGTGCCACCTCTGCAGAACGTGGGATGCACACAGGTGTCGGTTTTGAGAGGTGAGATGGAGAGAGGAGCTGCTGTTGTGCAGGGACATTGTATAGGTCCCCACAGGTGTGTGGAGCCAGAGTGACTCCAGACTGGGACCTCTCTGGTGGGCTTTTGCCTCAAATGCTATCGTAGGGTCCTGCCCTGGGCAGACTTCTCCGGCATCATGCTCTGGACCTCTTGACTGATGACCTCTGGGATGCTCTCGTGAGCACCCAAGGATTCCTGCAGACCCAGGAGAGCGAGATGGGCACTTCAGTTTCTCTCCTCCCTGCTCTGGTGCCCCCTGCCCACACTGAACTGGCTCCTTTCCCTCCCTGTGGGCAGTGTTGTGACCACTCACCTTTCTCTCTTCACAGAAAGTCTCCTGCCTTCACCCCGGCCTCCAACAGTGAGTCGGCCCCGAATGAGGAAAGCGAGGAGTCCGACCGCGATCCCCCCAGTGATGCTTCCATCAGATAATGAGGGGAATCCCTGCTCCCTCGGACCCCCTTCCTGGCATGGGCGTGCCTGAGCCACGCCTGGGAGAGACTGTCAGGAACGTGGAGCTGCTGGTAAACGTCTGTCGCCCAGGCTCACTCCTGTTTTGGGGTGCTTGGCAGATCCCACACCCCCTCACCACCGGATATCTCGCAAATGGGAATAGCTAGATAGGCCTGAGTGCCCTTGCCCAGGCCACTTCTCCTTCAGCCCCTTCTCTATTCCCTTCCTCTGCTTTGGTTAAACTGTGGTTCAGGCAGGGAGGCTCCAAACCTGCCATGACGACATTCTCCAGGACCTGTCCCCAGGTCCCCCCAGACCCACCTCCTCTGGCCTTCGTCCTGGTATACTCGACCAGCCCCCTGCCCTCCCTGCGCCACACGGAGCCGAACGAGCCTGCAAACTGGACCTGACACTGGTGCCAACTGGACCGAGCCCAAGGCTCTCTCTGTCCTTGCTGCTGGCAGGGTGCCTGGCTGGTCCCCGTGCCATGCTGGGTACCCCGAGCCCACCCCTCGGTGGGGGGAGGACTGAGTCCTGCTCACCGTGCACTTTGCTTTGCCGCACGTCGGCGATGCACTCGCGTCTGTGTTACGGGGGCGAGGGGTCATTAAATGGGACAATTTCCTTTTCTACAGCTTCGGGTGTGGGCTCTCCCTGTGCTGCCGCGGGCGCCATGTGTCTTGAGGCAGAGGGTGTCCTCCACTGGACCCCCAAGCCTGCGTCAGTAGGGGTGTCTCATGGGACAGTCCAGTCCCTCGGGCATACTCAGATGGGACTGGGCAGTGAGGAGCCCCGTGTTCTGGGAGCCACTGGTCCTCAACAGGCTGTGTGTAGCACTGGTGCTGCGTGGGCTGCCTTGTTCTTAACCTGGAGCATCATTGATGGCTGAGGGCTTGGAAACAAAGCCAAACGTGGCTCTTGCAACTTTTGGACCTTTGTCTCCCAGCACCTCAACTCCCTGGCCACACCAGGGCACCCTAGAGCATCTTTTGCCCTTAGTCCCACGTTCCCCAAGGGTATAACCTCGTTCGGGCTTCCCCTGTCCCAGTCATGGGAGGCTGAGGCCCAGCAGGGTGGCAGGAGGAGGTGAGCAGGCTTTTGAGAGGCAGCTTTGCAGGGACATCTGGTGAGCAGCAGACCCAGGCTCCACCACTCAAGGCAGGTGAAGCTGCAAAATAAAACCCCCGCTGCTCGCGAAAGGTCCTGGAGGGAAGAGAAAGTAGGTGGCAGTAGAATTTTTGGATCGCCTCTAAGATTAGGTAGAGTAGGTAAAATGGGGGTGAGGGATGCAACAGTTTATCTCCATAGGTTTGACTCGGGTAGCTGACGCTGCCATGCGATGGAGCTGCAAGCACGGGCATGTCTGCACAGTGCAGGTGGTCCACGTTTGAGCAGGGTGAGGTCCTGTGGCTGCAAGACATGTTAAGGCATGTGTTGGTGTTTCCGCGTGGGCTAAGCTGGTGCTTGGAGCTGGCAAGGCCCTGCAAACTGCAGGAGAACTTAGCAGCCAGCAAAACCTCCAGGCTGGGGCGCAGCCGGAGCGCTGCTGCTGCTGCTGCTGGGGCCGGGGAAAGCA
>NW_009712598.1:10649-22377 GCF_000703405.1 Apaloderma vittatum
GGCGGCTCTGGGCCTGACAGTCTGCTGTGGCCGGGCTCCAACTCGTGAGTGCCCTTTTTCCCTCTCACGGGAAGGCAGGAGAGCATTTCCCAGGAGGAGCAGGGTGCTGGAAAGCAGCAGAGGGGTGCTTCCCCTGCCCTGGCTGCATGTGGCTCTGCAGTTGGATAGGAGGTGTGTGCCTCAGCGCCTGCCCTGGGCCTCACCTCCATGCTGTCTTGCCTTACTGTTTTTCCCTTTCTTTCTCTCTTCCATACATGGACTTTTTCCATCTATTTAACTCTTTTCTCCTCTCTTTGGGGAGTATCTAGACTGTTTTTCTCTACCATGAGCCCTATTGCTGTCTAGGAACTGCTCAGTGCTGTGTTGCTTCTCACATCTCTAACTTCATCCCTTTTCTAGGACACCTTTTCAGCATCTGATCAGAAGGCAACATCAGAAGAAATTCTCTAGCAAAGACCCAGGTCTTGGCTGTTTGATCTTTCTGAACACTTGCTAGTCTGTATGTATCTCACAGGAAATAATTTTATCATCTCATTTACCCTTAGTCCATTCAAAAATCTTGGTTTGGCCTAAACTTTCTGAAAGACTCGGTTACAGAGCCCAGCTTGGCCAGGGATGGAGTGGGCCTTTTCCTATTGTTGACCAAGATGATGATTTAATGAAATGAACTTTGGAGGAGCGGGTCAGTTACTCTTTCCAGCTGACCGTGCTGACCCGTGAGCATGGTGCAGCCAAGTCTGGTACGGTCCTTAGTGCACCAGAGCAGACCTTGGCATGCAGGGGACAAAGTCCTGTCTTACTCGATGTCTGTGCATTATTGTGAATGTTTATTGCCCAAGTACAGTCCAAGCAGGGATGTATTTTACTGAATGGGGTTCTACAGCTGGATGCATCCAGGCAGTCCTTCTGTTTGCATATATCTTGGGACTGTGACTGCTGCCTGATCATCTCCATTAACATTTTCCCAAGACCATCCTTTTAGGATCATTCATTTGTTGATTGGCAGTGAGATCCTCCCATTAAATATTTAGGCAGGCTGTTTCAGCTTCCCCCTCTGCCCAGAGAAGTCTGTGTTGGTGGAAACTTGGGCAGTCTGGAAATGTGCTAGTGATTGCTCTGGCTTCTCTCTCTTCAACTTTTGGACTGTTGTGAGGACAGGACAACTTTGATGCCAGCAGTGGGAGTTGTACATAAACCTCCCCTTGAGGCAAGAGCTATCCCTGGGCTGGGACAGACCCACTTGTGAGCATCCTGCGTCCGTGAGGGACATGTTGGTGTTGAGGAACATGATGAGCCTTTGAGCTGGGCTGAGAGGCAGTTCTTCGCCGTGGCTGCTGTGCTCCATGTTCAGAGGTGGTCCATGCTCAGCTCCAAGGTGCTGAGGTCAGCCTCTTGGCAAGGGACTTCCATAGGCTGTGCCAGGCATTTTGCAGAAGTGAGCCCTGGCTCCCTGCTGAGCCTCTTTCTGATCCTGTGGCTTCCCTTGTCCCTCATCTGAGAAGGTGAGATTTCATCCACAAAGACCCTGTCTGGCAGGGTAGCTCTGAGACCAGGCCCACTGAGTGTCTTAATGAAGACTACCAGTCTTTTCACACAGAGAGGGTGGGGAGCATTGCCCTCCATACATTTCACTGCATGGATGCGGGAGGTTCTTACTAGCTCTAGAGGGGCTTCAGACAACCCCACCACTAAGTAGCCTAGATCTTCTTCTGTATGTCGTGCAAGTCTATTCCCTCCCTTCACTCGTTCCTGGATCCAGCTATTTTAGATCAAATCTCAGAACTGAAAGAGTCTGACTTGTCTGTCTGTTCAGTTAAGGTCCTGTATTTTTCACCCAGTAACTGAAGACGCTTTTTCACCTGTCCCACACAGCTTTGTGTGAGTTAGCTTTTCCCAGTTTCAGGGTTCCTTAGATGGACCTAAATGTGATGCTGACAGCCTTTGCTGGAGCAACTTTTGACTCAGTGGTAATCTGTTGTTCATTCTATTTATCTTGTTTCTTAGCCAAGAAGTAGGAGAGATCAAAGCTGAATAGAAAGTTGTTCTTGTTTCTAGATTCGAGCTGGGAGACTGGCTTTCCTAAGCCTCATACCTCTGCTACAGCAGCTTTGTTCTTGAGAAGCCCATACTCTTTATATATTTATGATTGTTGCTATCTCAGGGTACCTGTGACACAGAGCGTCCCAGAACTTGCATGTGGTGATCAAGCATGTCAAATACTCTGGTTACAGGTAAGAAACCTCCTTTTGAGAGGAGAGGTTGAATTAACACAGAACACAGTCGGCTGTTGTCTCCTTGGAGATGCACCTGGCGGATGCGCAGACAGGCTGCTGAACACATCTGTCAAGCCCGTGTGCGTGATGATTAATGATGGGAGTGACAGTAAGACAGCATGGAGGGTGGGCTGCAGGCAGCATTAGGGAAGTCCAGTCAGCATTGAAAATATTTCCAGTGCATGTGTGACACTGTGAGAGGTGTTTTAGATGTGAGTTTTCTAAATGCTTGGGCCACTTTCTTCTGGGACAGGAGCAAGGAGAGGATGCTGTAGGTCCTCTGGCAGAGGGGAGATGTAGATTTCAGAGCCTGGAGAGCAGCTGTAAGAGCTGGAAAGGTTGCTAAGGTAACGCTATGGAAAAGGAGCTGAAACAGCCCCCGAAAGGCAACATGATCATGCTGAACCAATATCACAACAGACGGGAACAGGCAGCATTTTCAGCTTCGACAGCAGACTGCATCTGGGCAAGGTGCAAGAGGAAACACAAGTTCTCAGGGTAGGAAGAAATGCGGTTAACTGATATTTTTAATGTTTAGGGCCACATCATAGAAGTGCTAGCTCACCAGTCTAACCCATTGGATAGAAGTGGAATAGGCAAGAGCAATTGTGGAATGGGGTTGTAAGCTGTGCTAAAAATCATATTTGCTCTAGAGCTAACAGCCAAACAGCATGCTTTGACACACAAGCTCGTCAAGGCATTTGAAGGTTCTTTTATATGTTCCTAAATCCCCAAACAAAACACGGTAATTTATTTTGTAAGTACTTCTCTGCTGTGTATGAAAAGGAAAATTATGTTATCGTGGGAGACTTTGGCTAGGGATACCGAAGAATATGCTGTGCCAAGGGTAGTTTCTCGTCGGCTTAAAAATGATGGCATGCCCAAGTAAGGCAGTGATTTTAGATGTCCTTAACGACAGATGAAGACTGGGTTAGGACTGATGGTTGCCTAAAAACAAGGGATCAGCAGAGAAACAAATTGAGACATCAGCCAGGACAAAAATGCCGTGACGGGAAACTGCATGGTGCTATGCTATCTTACAGTGAAATTGTTTAGGGGAGGTATTAAAAAAGTGTGATTAAGTGGGAGCTCTTTGGAGAGAAGAGAGTTTTTCTACTTATCCAAAGAGCTGTGATTTAGTACGCGTGAGAAGATAGCTTTCAGTAAACTACTTCCCTGGTTGAGTGGCCATGTGACAATAGTACACAAAAATAAGAATAACTAAGAGTAATAAAGCCTGACCTTAATAAAAATAAACCTTGCAACAACTACAGCAACTGTGGTTGGGGAAAAGGAACAGAGAGAGAACAAAATAATTCTGCTGTATGAAAAAGTTATTCAGCTACTCCTATCACCACCTCAAGAAAAACATAACAACAGATGGATGTCTAAGGACACTACCAAGTTGTTCTAGTTATATTTAAAGAAAAATCAATCCTTGCAGTCATAAACCCCTTTTTTCTTGGCTGAAATTGGGAAAAAAAAATCAAAATGAGGCCAAAAAAAAAAGAAAAAGAGAAGTACTCACCAGATATATCTGTTCTGTTTGTTCTGGTTTTGGAAAGAGAAGAATGTGGTCAGAGGGAAATGATGAAGCACTTTCCAGGCCATTAGCAATTAAGGAAGATCCTTGAGAGGATCTTCTCAGAATAAACATGACTGCATTTCCAGGCAGAGATTACCTGGAGCACACCAATGCAGAAAGGTGCACAAGCCACTGCACAAAGTCTGAAATTGCTTGGGGAGATGGAGTAAGTGATGCTGGGAGGAAAAGAAAAAAAAAAAAGAAAAAAAAAAAAGAAGCACAGCGCTGTCTCTGCATTTCTGCAAACAGCGTTTTGCAAGGCATGCTGACCTTGGTGGTGATGAAAAAGCATTGCCTGCTGAAATCCAGCATTTGCTGATGTCAATTTTTAAACACATGGGGGAAGACGTTTAAAAGAGGCTGGGTGGACGGGTGAATGAATGACGTCAGTGATCAGTCTGACAGGCCACATACCAAAACCAATGAGAAACCAGTGGTGAGGGGAGGAGGGTAGAAATCACAAAGGAATGAAAAAAATCTGCACAGATTTATTGAGGGATGAGGAACCGACGGACAAAACCCGTGCCATTTTTGATACGTAGAAATGATACAGACTTTCAAAAGGAATAAATATTAAAATATGTTTTTTGAGTCACAATATAGGCTATGGTGCCAAACACATACATAGCCAATATTTAAGCTATGCTTAGATACGTCTAAGAGCAAGAAATAGTAGTGACTAATCATCCCCGGGACAACAGGAGGGCTGGAAACACTTAGGGAGCAGGGCTCACAAGCAACCTTGTGCAAGTTCTCAGCCAGATGCTGAAGATGATGGCATCTTTAAACATCTTTTATCTCCATGTGATGTTCACGTGCATTGTATCACAAGTTGGAGTAGATGGAGAAAAGGCTCCTAACCACGATTCCAGGCCGGAGAAAAATGTTTTGAGGATGTAAAGTTCAAGCATTTTACACCTTAAAAAAACCCCCAAAATAAAAAAGAACAGATAAGTGTGCATTTTTTGCCCAGTGCCCTGTCACATCAGGATGATGGTCTAATCTGCAGTTTAGTCAGGCTAAGAAAGGCATACTAGGACTCTGAGGAGTTGGGGAACCTGGCTGTTACATTTAATTTGCTAGTGTTTATGAATTTTTCTTCTATTTTCATTTGACTACAGATTTTTTGATGGCTGTCTTTTCAAAACTTACGCAGTTAAAATATAATCCATACTACTATTCCTTCTAGGGACACTTAATTGAGAATAACTCCCTCAAGAAGATGACACTTCTATAGTAAGATAATATATTGAGGTAAGTAAGCTGTCTTGTACTAAGAAATTACATTCAGCTCTGAAGTAACAAATTATTTGGTTTTTTTGCAGAGAGTGTATATACAGTATAAGATTGCCCAAAGGTAGGCACCTTTTCTTTTCATTAATTGTCTGCTTTCTGTGAGTACTGGTGCCCACAGGGGTATTTGCATACTCCAAGTTTAAGTCACAAACCTGCATTTTGTGAATGGCATCTGTTACAATGGAGTTTGGAACATTATCCTTCAAGATGTTTGTCTTGTACAACTGTCCAATATATGCCTTATGTCATAGACTTTCCTGTCAGAGCCCTGTATCTCCTCTTTCTTGCACAGATCTTTTCCATTGCTTTGCTCAAAGACACATTTACTTCAGAAACGGACAGAGTATGTTTTAAATGTCCAAGACTTTTTTTTTTTTTTACTGTGCTGATGCAGTCTCTATTTTGGTGTGGGTTTTGGTTTTTTTTAAGTAAGCTTAATTAGTTTCCACATCTGCTCAAGATGATTTTCACTACACAGCATCTTCCATAATGCTGAAGTTTCATGCTGACATCCTGAGAAGAAGGTGGTCTGAGGACAACTAGCCATTTACTGGGGAAGTACTACATGCATGGTAGTGTGTGCAAATGCCAGGGAAGTATAAAAATAATTTCTCCAAACATTCCACGTTGCCTTAAAAGGGAAGTTTCCTGTAAGACCAGTGCTAATTACCATACCACAGGATCACTTGAATTTCTTCCGTCTTAAAAAAAAGGAAAACAAAAGGTGCACCCCTAGAAATGGTTGGCTGCCCACCACAATAGTTGTCCCATGGGTCAGCACAGCCCTGCGAAGGAATGAGCCTGTATCATAGAACGTGTTGGGCTGGAAGGGATGTTTAAAGGCCATCTGGTCCAACCCGCCTGCAGGGAGCAGGGACATCTTTAACTGGATCAGGTTGCTCAGAGTTCCATCCAGCCTGACCTTGAATGTCTCCAGGGATGGAGCCTCCACCACCTTCCTGGGCAACCTGTTCCAGTGTTTCACCACCTTTATTGTAAAGAACTTTTTACTAATATCTAATCTAAATGTACCCTGCTCTAGTTTAAAACCACTGCCCCTCATCCTTCACTACACACCCTTACGAGCATCCTTCTCCCACAACAGCCCAGCGCAGCGAGCCCTGGGGCCTGGCCAGTCACAGAAGGCAGAGTCATCCAGCCTTTGGCCAGGACACCTTTCTTTTCTTTTTTTATACCTCCCCCTCGCAATGCATTCATAAACCAGAATGGATTCTGGCTTATCACAGCTGCTTCTAGAGCCGGTTTGTCCTGGCAGAGTAACACAATTGCTTTTAACTCCTTTGCTGAACAAGAACCTCTTTATGTCTGCCTGAGCGCCTGCCTTCCCCAACCAAGCGTTTTTATTGCTTTTTCTCAGAAATGCTTTGAGAGCAAACCTCACGCTCCCCTACTTCAAAGCAAACTCTTCTCCAGAGAGAGAAGCAGCTGCCACAGCAGGTCTCCCATCTTTATTCCAATACCAGCTGTAGTCATATATGACAATTCTTAAAAATGACAAAAAAATAATGAAAAGCCAAAAGATTTTTAGGACGGGTTGCAGCTCTGGGAGAGGCTGGCCACTGAGCTAGCTTTTCCATCTGTCTGGAGAGGCCTTGCTGTGGTGCCATCTGCAGGCACAGAGTCTGGATGCGAAATGAGGATTGAGAAGAGCTGTGCTTTTTTCAGGAGCTTATGTGAGAGAGGAAACCAAGCCCTCCAGGCAGTCCAAAGGCTGCACAGCTCGTTTGCCCTGCTCGCTGTCCACGGTGTTTTAAATTCTGTGACTCCTGGCTCGCCTCATCAGCCAGATACTATTTAATTTCCCCTCCCCACCCCCCAAGAACTTCAAGCAAGATTGTAAATTGGTTGAAATACCATTTTAAAACACAGCGAACCTTTATCTGAGACTTTCCCAGCAATTGTTGGTCTGAGAGCAGTTACTCTTTTTCTCCACCCCCACCCCCCAGGTTGTATGAATTTGCTCATTCCCACAGCAATTTGATCTTGGGCTGGATAGGGCTCTTTTATTTAAGTAACGAGAGTTCATTGCTCTAGGTGAATTTTCAGGCAGCCTTATCTTGCTCAGGAAACATTTTGAGAGGAAAAAAGGTGACCCCTCAAAATATTCATACTTCACACCCCGTTCAGAGAAAAAACAAAATAAAATAAAATCTTTGTTTCACATGGGCCACAGGCCTCCCCCCACCACGAGGTGCTTCAGCAGCCTCTCTGCACTTGCAGATGATCTAGCAGGGCACTCGCTGGCACGCAAGCAAATATGCAGCACACACAGGACAGCCATTCAGCGCACCCAAGCGCAGCAATCGAGGACAGGATGGGACCAACCCAAGACTCATTTGTAAGCCCGAGAGGCCTGCAGGGTATTGCGCCTCTCCCCAGCAGAAACCCAACTCCAGGGGAGGGCTGCTTCCAGTTAACCCCAGCGCCAGGCAGCTCCTATTTAACTTCAGAGTTACCTAAAGCTCCCTCAGGGCTCTGGTGGGGTGAGCCAGGTATTGCTGCTGTCCCGGGCTAACAAGCTGCCCACAGTTCCAGCTCCTACCCAGAGAGAGGTTATTCAACCTTTTTTTCTCTTTGCAAACCAACTTTGAGTCATCACCCTCTTGTCCAGTAAACATTTAATTTTTACGCAGCTCAACCACTGGAGATAAGCGGCTTCAGGAAACTTATGTCCAACATACCTTGATCCTGGGAGCTTAAGTCCTCCAAGCCTAAGTCCTTCCCTCCAGATCGAGGTCTAAAGCAGTTGGGGTCCAGAAAAATAGCTCCAACCCTGCCTGCTAGGGAAAAACAACAAACAAATTAAAACCACACACCACATCATCCCCAAGCCAGTAAATTGAGCTGCTAAAAATAAAAACACCACAGAGGGCAACACAATTTTGTGCAGCGCATCGCTTATCTACCCTGGTGCTCATAGGTCACGAAAGGCTCAGCCCCTGCTCTGCAGTGTTCTTGCTTCCGGGAAGAGGCAACACATTCTCTGGCAGAGGGCAGACACTCACCTTTCAGAGATTTGCTGCTCAGGAGCTTAACTGCAACTGCCCCTCCTTCCACGCAGAATTAAGCCAGAATTAAGATGAGCTACCACCATGGTAACACTGGCCTCCGACACGTCCCTAGGCAGCCATTTGCTGTAGGGCAAGTTGGTTCATTTTAAGACATAAAAGCAAATGAAAAAATCCTCCTTGCAACATTTCTACTAAGGCAAGGGGGAAACATAAAGAACTCGTTTCTTGTGCCCCTCTGCCAAACCAAACACAAAAAGAAGTCATCTGCTTACTGCTTCATTCTGCCTACACTCATCAGACAAGCAACTGCAGAGATCTAGGCAGATGGAGCAGCACTTTCCTTTCTACCACACAGCAGCGCTGAGCACAGCCCTGGCACCACAGCTCGTTTTTGTTCACAGGCAGACTTGCCTCTCTCAGCTGGCACAGGTAGCTCACCACAGCTCCCCTCACAGCAGCCCAGCACTCACCAGTCTTCACAAGTCCAGTATCCCAGACCAGTTCCAAACTCCTCTGGCATTTCTCACATCTCTGCCACCGCGGTTCACAGCCTCACTCAACACTGTGTCCACACAGCAAGCGCTTGGAAACACTGGCTCAACCATCCTAGCCAAACTGGCAGGGTCCATCCTGAAGCAGGCACCTACACATTTGCTCCTTTCACCCCACTCCCACCTTCTCCCATTTCCCACTGACAAGACAGACACGGCTTTTCAGATGGTGATCACTTTTATTGATGTAAGGTGGTACACAAACAGATCAGTTTCTATCAGCCTCTCCACCTCCCCCAGGCTCGGGGAGAAGTTGGAGGAGTGGGGGAGACAAGGGAACAGAACTGGCCTCTCACTGCAGGATGCAGAGCTAAGCGGTGGTGAAGAAGGGCAGGGGCTCCAACAAGGAGAGTCCTGCTTCCCTAGGCAGCAGGGGGGCTGTGTGCTCGGCTTACTCCTTGGATGCCATGTGGACCATCAAGTCCACAACACGGTTGCTGTATCCATATTCATTATCATACCTGGGACAGAAAAGAAGCGCTGTCAGGACCAGACCCATTTCTTCCATCCCTTGTTCCTGCTCTTCTCTCCCACTCCACCCAACAGAACCAGGTGGCTTCCCATACACTTCCAGTAAGGAAAGGAAGCAGCAGAGCATCCACCCTCCAAGCAAGGGAAGGAGAAGGCTACAGTCATCTCAGGTAAGAAGAAATCTCACTCCAGAGGCTGTTCACTTTGGGAGCCACCCTACCCAGCACGGGTCTGTGTATCACCCTGCATCGCCAGCCAGCAGCGACGAACTTGTCTGTGCCACCCCCTACCCCCCAAGTCTTCCCCCAGGCTGTGCCTACCAGGAAACCAGCTTGACGAAATGGTCATTCAGTGCAATGCCAGCACCCGCATCAAAAGTGGAGGAATGGCTGTCACCATTGAAGTCACAGGAGACAACCTGGAGCAAAGGAAATAGTGCAGTTAGAAGCACTCAAGGATTCCAGCAAGGTTGCCATCATCAGAAAAATGAAGCAGGTGCCAATCAAACACAGGCCAAGAGACAAGAGAGTTCCTCACCTGGTCCTCTGTGTATGCCAGGATGCCCTTTAGGGGCCCATCAGCAGCAGCCTTCACTACCCTCTTAATGTCATCGTACTTGGCCTGAGAAGAGACAGATTTTGGATGGTCAGATTCCAACTTGCACAAAATGTCCGCTTGGGGGAACAGAGAGAGGAGAGACACACTGGAGCACCTCGGCAGGTGCCACTTCCACAAAGATCAAATCTTCAGGAAGAGATTGATGGAGGAAGTGCTGTTCCGAGCACTAGATGGGAGTTTAGAGGAATCAGAGTTAGGTCTGGAGGTTCTTAGGGCCTTGACCACAACACTTACTGGTTTCTCCAGACGGCAGGTCAGGTCCACAACAGAGACGTTGGGGGTTGGCACACGGAAAGCCATTCCAGTAAGTTTCCTGTGAGAGACATGAATCAGCACAGAACAGCACGTAGCACTGCCCGGCCAGGCCTGTGTTCTGCTAGGAATGGGTCAGAGCTGGGAGGCACCGGTGGGACACCACTCACCCATTGAGCTCAGGGATGACTTTCCCCACAGCCTTAGCAGCCCCAGTAGATGCCGGGATAATGTTCTGGGCAGCACCTCTGCCATCCCTCCACAGCTTCCCAGAGGGCCCATCCACTGTCTTCTGTGTGGCTGTGATGGCATGGACAGTGGTCTGGGAACAGAGAGCACAAGAGTAAGAATACAGCGAGCGCTCTCCAGAAAAAGCATCCCAGGCGCTTGGCTCCTCATTCCAGGGGATGTGGGGAATATAGATGCTTTTGCTCTCATATGAGGGAATCTGGAGGTAACGCACTCTCCTGAGCAGCAAGTTCCAGACCTACCATAAGACCCTCCACGATGCCGAAGTTATCATGTATGACCTTGGCCAAGGGTGCCAGACAGTTGGTGGTACAAGATGCATTGCTGGGGAAAGAGAGAAAGGAAGGCTCATCAGCCAGAGGCAGCACATGTACAAAGATGTGAGATGAGCCCCCCAGCACAGCTGAGAGCTCCAGGCCAGGAAGCATATCGTCCTCTCTCCTTACCTGACAATTTTCAGAGACTTGTCATACTTCTCATGGTTGACACCCATCACAAACATGGGAGCATCAGCTGAGGGGGCAGAGATGATAACACGCTTAGCGCCACCCTTCAGATGAGCCTGGAAAAAAAGAAAGATTAGATAATCCAGAATCCCTCCACAGCAGCACACTTCAGACAATCTCTTCCCCATCTTGAAGTCTGTACACAGTGCTGTGCCTCACAGGCATGAACACCTGCATTCCCTTCTCCCGTGTGCCACCGTCGTACTCACCCCAGCCTTCTCCATGGTGGTGAAGACACCAGTGGACTCCACAACATATTCGGCACCAGCATCAGCCCACTTGATGTTGCTGGGGTCACGCCTGAGGAGGAACAAAATGGTAGGAGCGGCTCCTCAAGACCCCTGCTTTCATCCTCCAGAAGGGCAAGAAGGAGAGAGATACTTACTCCTGGAAGATGGTGATAGCATTCCCATTAATCACCAGTTTCCCATTCTCAGCCTTGACAGTGCCCCGGAAGTGACCATGAGTAGAGTCATATTTGAACATGTAAACCTAGCAAGAAGAGAAGGAAGGCAAGTCAGGCACCCTGGCTGCCATCTCTCCAGCCCTTGGCTCGGCCTTCACCACAGTCCTGGCTCCCCCCTGCTCAGTGACCTTGTCCTACCTCTGTGCTTTACTTGGTTCTGCCGAACCTCCCAGCCCTGTGCCTCTACCCCCACACACCTCATTTTGCTGGGAAGCTACTAGAACAGAGTCCTGCTCAGAAATGCCCAGAGGGGGCACTGTAAGGCAACTCACCATGTAGTTCAGATCAATGAAGGGATCGTTGATAGCCACCACTTGGACTTTGCCAGAGAGGATGGCAGCCCGGGTGACCAGGCGGCCGATGCGGCCAAATCTGAGGAGAGGCAAACAGGCATGAGAGGGGACAACAGGGAAACCTGCCGAGCTGGGC
>NW_009712599.1:0-1248 GCF_000703405.1 Apaloderma vittatum
GAGGTGCTGCGGGCTTTATCTCAGTGTGGTTTTATTTACTTTCCGTGTGTTTTGTGCTAATGGTTTAACTGGATTTTAGGAATGAAAAGGAGCATCTGTTAGCGATCTGTGAGCTTCGCTTAAGTCCAAGATGGTTGTGGTGGCCGCAGTTTCGGATTTCACTTTCTTCTTATTAGTTAAAAGGAGCGTTTGCAATTGCGTGTGTGTGTATTCTGTGCATAAACTATATAAATAAAACCATAAACTATATAAATAAACTGCATGTCTAGAAGGTTATATAGTTTAATAAGCACACAGAGAGTCAGGCATGTATCTAGTACGTACACACAAAGACCTGCACCCGGAATTTGAGACTGGATCCTCTGTCGAGATCCTAGGAGGAGATGGCAGCGAGGTAGTTAGTTCGTTCTCCCTGCGAAGTGTCAGGGAAAGTACTTGCTTTCTCTCTGTAAAATAAGGTGCATAAATGGTCGTGCAGTCTTTATTCAGGCGGTATAAAAGATCTGAGGATCTCGCTTGCTTGTTTTTCCTGTTGAGAAGCAGTAGGCGAGTGGCAGGGAAGTTGTAGCAAGGTTGTGAACTGAGCGGGATATTGGACGATGTTGCGCCTGTGACTCGCCGATCTATGGGACTCAGGGACGTGCTGAAAAGTTAGCGAGTTCCTTAGCGATATCTTTAACTTTTCTTGCATTATGCAGACTTAAATAAGCGCAATTTAAACGTTAAAGGGCGAATTAAAATGCTAATTACATCGCATTTGAACAATTCGAAACGGTGCATATCTTCTGATTTGCAAATTGGATTTGCAATGCATTAGTGCAGTGAATTGCTAAGTGGCGGCTTTGTTGTATTTTCTATAGCAAAAAAGGAAACATCTTTTGAACCTTTGAGAGAAATGTAGATATCAAGACGCTACCTGTAGGGCCTTTAAAATGTCTACGCGGTTCAAAAAATGTATTGGGAAATACTCAATTACAAGGAGCTGAAATTAGCCAGAAAGATTAAATCATCGCCGATTTTTAAGCGCGTGTGCCTGTATCTGTTTGCTGGGCGGAGGAAGGAGGAGGGGGGGGAATCGCAACTTAATGGTCTTTGGGTGCTGCTTCTCTCCCTCATAGAATATGGATACAAGACACCGTCCCGGGGAAATACAAATATAACGGCCGATCTCGCCTTGACAACTTACTAATGGCTATCAGCAATAACAAATTGCCAACCCCACCGTTTTGTTCTGTCCAGGGCTCCCCT
>NW_009712600.1:0-2662 GCF_000703405.1 Apaloderma vittatum
ATAACATAATATATAGTATATATAATGTACTAACAGAAAATATTGTATGTGAAAAGGGCTACAGTTTGAATCTGAACTGAAGAATATTAGAGGGATAGGGGAGAATTGTTTGTGCTCTGGTATCAGCAAAGATGATACCAGAAGCCTTTGGAGACAGATAAATGCTTCATGTGCGAGTCGGAAAACATACAATCAGTCGGCAACAATCATCTTTCTGGAGATTCTAGATAATCCGTGCTTCAAAGCGAAACCTGTGTTTTTGGAATATTCATTCTCTGATATTCAAACATCCAACTTTGTTCTTCTAATTATTATTATTCTTTTGATGTTATATCAGACAAGTGCCATAAGGGTCTTAAAAAGGGCAAAATAATTATTTCCTTTATATCTTAATACCCATGTGATGCTGAAGCTTTGGTGGAGAAAGGAGTATTTTTTTTTTATTTTTTTTTTAACAAATCCAAGGGGGGCAGCTTGGCAACATGGTATAGTTGAGTGTAACCATAAATAAAACCCTGTGTGAATTCCCCCTTGGAGACACTACAGATCTATTGAACAGGGCACCCTCTCTATAAAAATTGTTCTTGAGAGGTAATAGCAAGCTATACATTATGAAAAAATATAGCACAGGGATTTGCTGTACTTGGAGCAAAACTATGAGAAAAATGGTGGGAGGTAATAAGGGATTGTCGTTCCATCCCATTAGAAACGTGTTTTATTCCAGACACCCAGATTTTATCTTCCCCCTGCACCTGAATTAGAAATGAAACTGCCAACTTTCCAGGATGTGCAAGAATCCACACAGTGATGTGGGGCTTTTTAATATTTCTTTTCTTCTTTTATTTTTTTTTCCCTTTTCTTTTTGGGCAGCTAATTAGGGCAAGCATAGATAAAAACCCACTGTATGTTATGAGCTTGTAAATAACAGAAAAGGGTTTCCTTAGGAAATTAGCACTAGGACATACAGGAAGCAGTGAAATCAAATGCTACAAATATATACCGGATTCTCTACATAGATTAAAATAATAATAAAAAACCTCTAAACCCAGTCAGATACAGGAGGGAATCCTCTAGGATTTGACTGGCACAATCCTGTAAAAGAAGAAGTTCAGTAAAAAAAAATCCACTCATTTCTAAAGAAATTTCCCAGATTAGATTTGTAAATCAAAAACCAATATATAACATGCAAGAATTGATCTGTTTTATATTCCTCAGTTACATTTTTGTGAAGCACATTTAGAAGATTTAGAACGTATTTGCGCCTGCTGGTTGAGCCATTATATGCTTGAGTTCATACATCTATTTGTGAGGCTATAAAACAGGCATCGACTACCCATGTAAATTGTGTTCTCCACAATAAATTATATGCATACTTGCAAAAATACATAACTGCTGTTGGTTGGCTTACGTAGGCTGAATACTAATGATGTTTAAAGTTGTATTGTCCCTCTTCTCGGGCCTAATTTAGCCTCTACATCAAAAATTATGTAGGAAAAAACACTTTATCCTCTCACTGAGAAATAAAATGGCACTTACGGGCATCCACATATCTTTCTTTTATGAAACACCACCATTTTCATACTAATTTTAGCTGCACAGGGTTCATGGAAAAGTCTGTCTCGTGCAAACCTCTTAGGAGACTTCAGTGTGTGCGTGTACATATGCAGCTACATAAAATGTGTTTTTCCGGGGTTTATATACATCAGTTGGGTTGGGGGCATGTGACACACACTCAAAGATAGCGAAATCCTTTAGGATAGCTCAGAGTATTTTTAATTCCTGCAGTTCAGAGAGTTTTGCAATTGTACCCCGGGGTTTAATGCCAGAAGCAAGAAATTCTGGAACAACCCAGGGAAGCCGTTTGCAACCATTGTGCGTCCGCCTCTGCCCTCCACCTGCTTAATTAATTGGGTTCGTTCGTTTTTCTGTTGTCTTAAGAGCTGTGAAACGTGCCCCTTCTCATAAAGGAGTTGGAGCTGACCCCGACTTCGCCGTTTTAGGTCGTTTATTGCCGAGCGTGAGGCTGTGCAGCCCACGTGCCTCGCTGGCCACTTGGCGTGTTTTGGCAGGAGCCAACATCCTCGGTACAGGAGTGAAGGTGCTGGGTAACCTCCACACGTGTGCTTCCTCCCACCTCACCCCTTGCTCGTACCATGATATAGTGAGATGATTTCCCTATGTCTTTTCCAGTCTTTCATTAACCTACTTTATTTGTTGCTTTCGCCGGTTATTCTTTCCTTGCCTTTTTTGCGCAGATCCCTTCCCAGGTTTTGTCTCCCTTGGTGCATTTTCTCCATTTTGCCCGTTATTTCTCCCTTCCCTCTGTTACAAACAGTCCTTCTTTGGCTACAAATTACGTGTCTGCTCCCACAACCCGTTTCTCCGTGCGCGGTGGATCACCGCCAGGTGACTGGGTACCCCCGTCTCTGCCGCTGCAAGTGGAAGAGAATTTTCCCGTCCTTCTCCTTCCCTTACCCAGGCATGTGGGGAATATGGAAGCTGTCACACACTTCCTCTCCTGCCCAATGATGTGTAGGAGAATAATATCTCCCTTTTATCGGGCTGGCGACTGGGCAGAGGGATGAGAGAAGCAAAGCACAGCCTTTTTTGTCACCTGGAATATCCTGATTGCTTTTTAACTTGAGCAGCCGTTATCAACACC
>NW_009712600.1:2693-15418 GCF_000703405.1 Apaloderma vittatum
CTCAGCGGTAATTTTATGGAGCCTTCCCGAAAGGCTCTGTCTGCGTCCCTGAGGACAAAGGCCGTGCCAAGATGCAGGGACGAGGCGATGCGGGGATGCGCGGTGGGGCTACGGGTAGCCGTGCCGCCGGGCGCAGAGATGGGCTGCGTCACTCAGCGCCGCTTTTCCAGCCTTGCGTGTCGGGCACAGATTGAGTTCGTAGGACGTCGCCCAATTCTGGAGCTGTAAACTGCCGAAAAACAGGTAGCAGAGTTTGTTTTTCCAGCATGCCGAGCTGGAAAGGGATAAAGGGACGGGTACGGAGGTGTGTGCGTCGCACAACACCGCAGGGGCCATGGGTTTGTGCAGGGAGGACGGAGTGTGGCTGTCCAAGACCTGCTCACCAGCCCCATGCCAGGTTTTCCTGAGACCTGGTCGCTGATCCCGTTCCTGGGTGTCCGTGCACCCACTCTGGGTGGCGGCATCCACCCCAAAACCAGCTCAGAAACGAAAGCCTGGGAGTCCCCTCTGATGAAGAGTCCCCACAAGGGTTTGACCGTGGTTAATAGACGTCTGTATCATTTTCCACGTTGTTTTTTGTAGCGTGTGATCAAATTTTTTAACTTCTGGAGGAAAAACATCATTCCTGGAAGGAAGGGCCACGAGTAGCCTGGTGGGGCAGAGCGAACCCCCCCGAGGCTGGGAGCCCACTGGGAGAGCATCTTGCTTTACCACCGCCTTCCAGGGTTACGGTGGCTGACAAAGTAACCTAGATATGATTTTCCTTTGTGTCACTTCTAGCTGCTAAAATTAGTATTAAGACACACAGAAAGCTCAGTGGAGTTGTTTTCCCAGTTTATCCTGCGGCTAATCTTTTTATATCTTTTTTTTTTTCTTTTTTTTTATTTCTTCCCCCTCCTTCTTTAAAATCAGGGGGAGGGGAAGCCCTCTCATTCTCTGCAGCTGCCATGTCTAAACTACTAACATATGTGCTTCTTGGACAACATGCAGTAGCTTAGGACTTTTCAAAAACACAGAACCCCTGAATCCAATAAAATTGCAAATTTCACTGTATTTCACAATATCCTAAATAAACATGAACAGCGTGCATTTCTCTTTCTGGCATCAAATATTAATCTGTCCGTGGTCGGAAATGTGCTTTCCATCTTGTGTGCGCTCACATTGGGTAAACACTTGGGAGATTGCTATTCCAGACCTTTCATTCTCTCCTAGAGTCAAGAGCATGACAAATTTTTCTCCTAATTACACCTGCCACTGTTTGCCTTCTAATACTGTAAATCCTCCATCACATAGTTTTTCAGATTCAGGATTAGGTTCCTTTTCTGTCATACAAATGATGGGAGGTGCAATATGCAGTTAGCAATGCACATTATGAATGTTTAGAATGGGTCGTCTTTTTTTTCTTTTTTTTTTTCCCCCCCCCTTAAGCGAGGTATCTGTGTGAACAGAGCTATATCCACATTTAACTTGTGATGTTGACCTCTGGGTTGGGTTTTCCAGCTGGTTCCAACCAGCGGAGCCCTTCTCTCTGTCTCGAAGTGCAGCCATGGCCTTGTCTCTGCTTTTCAGTTTGTTTGGATTTGTCCCTGACACTGGACATTTCCTTGTCTGTCTTGTGTTTGTGGGGTAGCATGGAGCTGTGCAGGTGAAGGCTTCCTTCTCTCCCAGGAGTTCATGCCAGCGTGATGCTCTTTAGCACCAGGACAAGGACATGTTCCCTCGGCATTGCCAAAGGGCTGCTTGTTTTGGGGGGATGCTTATTTTGGTGCTTGTTTTGGGGGGGATGCTTATTTTGGTTCTTGTTTGGGGGGGATGTGTATTTTGCTGCTTGTTTTGGGGGGATGCTTATTTTGGTGCTTGTTTTGGGGGGATGCTTATTTTGGTGCTTGTTTTGGGAGGGATGCTTATTTTGGGGTGTTGCTGGGGCCCTCCCAGCTCCGTGATCTTGGCCGTTGCGATGTCCCAGCCTGCCATCGCGGTCCTCCCCATCCACTCCCTTGTGGGATGTTTCCCTGTGGGCATCTTGCCTCATTCTTTAGGAGAGGGCAAAGCACGAGATTTCTGTATCAACCAGGACCCTCTTCTAGGTGACATTAAGGCCAACTTTCCCCATCTCTGGTGTGCGGGAGGTGCCTCACCTCTCTCTGGTGGGCTGGAGGAGATTCAGTGTAAGGGCGTAAGCACGCCGGATCCTCAGCTCCAGAAATAGTTCTGGGAGTGGCAGGAGAGTCCTGATCTGCTCAGGGCTCCCAGGTGACGGCAGGACCCTTGCGTGCACCATCTGATAGGCACATGAAATCCAGCGACGCATTTCTGGAGGTTGTGCTGCGTTGGGTTGGGTTTGTTTGTGTTACGAGCAGCTGATAAAAATGTGTGAAAACAAACAAAAAAAAAAATCCCAAATAATGGTGGAGTGCCAAGAACCACAGGCTGCCCTTCCGTGAGCCCAAGCCTCTGCTTTGCGCGTCAGCGAGCGATGGGAGCAACCGTCTCTGCTGCTTTTCTCCCGCTCTGGCTTGATGTTTAAGCGAAAGCCTCTTGGGCAAAGAGGCCGTTTCGCTTTGCTGGCACAAATCCTCCATTAACGTGTTGCGGCAGGGGGGCCGAGAAATTGGGCCAGCTCTGAGCTAATCGAGAGTTAATACACGAATGATGAGCTGATAGAAAAAAACGAGCGCGTGTGCCGTGGGTGAAGGACACGCAGTGAGGAAGAACGACAGCAGAAATGTCCACAGGGCTTGTGTGCGTTTAAATTGGCCGTGAAAAGAGTTTGCACGTTACCTTGGGACGCATGGGTGTCCCAAACCCGGTGTGGTTTGATGCGACGTGGGTGACGAGCATCGTTCCTGCACCTCGAGTAAACCACACGCGTGTTTTGACTCTGGTGCTCACAGGTTGAGCTCCAGGAATAAATAGAGGGCTTGAGCCTGGAGAGATGGAGTGAAACAATTTATTTGATTACTAGGTAAATAAGCTAAGCTCCTTGTAGATAGATGTGTCCATGGGCGCTCCGTCAAGCGGTGCGTTTCTCTGCTTGCCTCTTGGCGTTTTTTTTAGCCAGCTGCCAAGGAGACAATATTTCCTTGCCTCCTAGTAGGCTTCAAAAAGTTACTTTTTTTTATTATTATTATTGGAAAGCTGGGAAGAAGGGAGGAATTTCATTGATTAGAAATCAGTCTCAATTTTCAAAATGTATGTTAAAAAAATTGCCCGCTGTCTGACCTGTTTCACTACAAGACTTTGGATATTTTGGATTCTGTTTTTTCTTTGAAAAGCTGGAAGATTGACTAAATTAACATTTTCCTGTGCCGCTTTCACTTTGGAAAGCTCTTGCTTGCAGGAAGAGCCTTTTATTTATTCATTGTTTAAAATCCAGTCCTTACTGGCTGCATCCTTTCAGGACAACCCCTTGAAGGTAACCTACAGGATGAGTCCCTCCAGCTTTGGATGGGGCACACTCAGCATTCGTGATTTAGCGTACGTGTATCGGATTATTACCACACCCCAGAGAAGCTGTGAAAACATTACTTTTGTAGCAGAAAGGTAAACCTGGGTTTGAAAGCAAAAATCCTCTCTCAGTTTTCTACTGCTCCATGACCACAAAGGGGACCTCTTGCTGCTCTCAGCCTGCCCTGGTTTCATTTGATTCTCCTTCTGGTGCATGGTGCATTTAATTAATGGGCTTGTAACTAATACCGTTTACTAAAATGGCTTCAAACTGCGACTTGCTGGGTTTAGACTGGACATTAGGAAAAATTTTTTCACGGAAAGAGTTATCAGGCACTGGAACGGGCTGCCCAGGGGGCAGACGTTGGCACAGGCTGCCCAGGGAGGAGATTGAGTCCCCATCCGTGTAGGTGTTTACAGGTCATTGGGATGTGGGGTTGGGGGAGATGGGTTAGGGGGGAGCTCTGTAGAGTAGGGTCAGTGGTTGGACTTGATGAGCCCAAGGGACTTTTCCAACCTGAATGATGTTATGAAAAACAGGTTGCTGTCATCTGGTGGATGAACAAAACAGGGCAACACTGCAAGATGTCCCTTCCCGTGGCAGCGAGGTTGGAATTAGATGATCTTTAAGGTCCCTTCAGATTCAAACCATTCTATGATTCACTGTGTTTCATCCAGCTCTTCAGGAGGAAGCAAACAGCAGCCGCTGCTGCCCGGATCTTATTCGTGCCTGATTGCCAGCCAGGACCACTTCCAGGCGTATCGGGGAGGGCTGATCCGAGGCTGCATCCCGGCCACCGTGATTTATGGTAACTGGCCACAGCGAGGAGGGCTTGTGGCTGTGACCTGGTTGTGACCCCAGCAGACAGCAAAGGCGACGTTTCCGTCGAACACAAACAAAAGGTTAAATGCTCCAGTTCTCGGCTTAGACAGAGCCAATCATTCTGGAGAGACTTCGTGTGTGTCCCCCCCTCTCCTTAATTGGTTCTTTATTTCGTGTAATATTTCTTCCCCTTTGCATGTGTGCGCTCTCCCTCTCGTGTGCACTTGTACACGCAAACTCGCCCCCTCGCCCTCCTCAAAACATCTTAATAGCAGCCACTTTAAAACTATGCAGCAGCTATTTTCCAGACCTCTTTACAACGGGCTGGATAACATCTCCATCACACGTGGCAAGTTTAATGAGTTAAATCTCTCAAGGGTTTTCAGCCTTTGCTTCCAGGGCTGCGAACGAGATTGCCCTATTTTTTTTTTATTTTTTTTTTCTCCTGTGGGTAGTGAGTGTGGAGCCTGGCAGATGACTCTGCCTTGGCAGCTATCACCCTGGTCCCAGCCTGGGTACCACGGAGCCATCCCTCCCTCCTTCCTTCCCTCCCTCGCAGCTTGCTAACTCCGCTCTCCAAACCCAAATGAGTCAGAGACAATATGTTGCAGGTGGGCAGCGAAGGGAGTGTGTGCGCCAGGGAGGTGCGAGCATCCCTTTTGTCTCCTGCCCTCAGCAGGGAGAGGAGGAGGAAAGCTGCAGGCACCTCCCGAGCTGCTTCCCCAGGAGATCGAACACCAGAAAAAGAGGCTGAGAAGTATTGCGGTTGCATGTTTAAAAGCTTCCAGAAAAAGTTACCTTCTAACTGACTGCATGGTTCCCTGTGTGCTCTTTTGGAAAAGGTAAAAAGGGAAATCTTCAGAGTTTGTCCCGATAAAGAAAAATGACAGTAAACCGAAGGCTGAGCTTCCTGCCCTCTGGCTAATCCTTATAGGAGAGGGTTAAAATAATCAGCATTTAACTCAGCAGACACTGCCTGTCACAGGGACCTCCTTTGCAGCTGATGAACTGGCTCTCAGGCAGGTTGGTGACATTCCTGAGATCAGACTGGGGAATTTGAGAGGCTTTATGCTAAGCAAGACCAACTGTGATGATCCAATCTGCCTTCCCGTGACCAAACTTTGCTGATTCTGCGGAGCTGGGCAAGAAAACCAGAAGGAAAACCCAAGTGTTGGAGCGGTGTTGACTGTTCCTGCTGATGAATGAGCACAGGACATAAATGTTGAACTTTGATTAATCCCCAGTGTCCAGAACCTGCTAGAACGTGGCCATTTGGTGTCATGGAAAGCGACACTCAGATGTCACCGGCATAGGAAAAGCAGAAACCACCTATAGCCGCGACGGCTGTAAAACATCAGGAGAAGAAAGTGACGGCTCGGAGTCGTGTCATGAAGGACCATGGCTGGCGTCAATGGATTCGCTCACAAGTTGCACAAACACAACTACGAGGAATTGAACTAAACGAGCTGAGGCAGTCCATGAAAAGTGTTTTGTCTTCTTTTGACTCTGAGAATTGGAGTTTATGAGGTGATTGTTCAAAGTAAATAGGAGCTGCTGCAATAAGTTCAAATGAGTTTAGAAAACTGTACAGCCCTGTCCCATAAATGGTATTTTTTTTTGCCCCTGAGAGCCAATGCTTTCCTTCGGATTGTTTACAGTTTCACACTCAGGTTTCACCTAAAGCATCCATGATGTTAATGATATTTCAAAATACTATCGCGGATATAGGACATTGTCATTTAATTCGGAGGCTTTCCAAATGCCAGATCAAGCATTAATTTCTGTGATTCGCTGGGGCGACAGGTCAGGGTTGTCCTCGGCACGCTCCGAGAGCCAGCGAGGAGGTGGCTCTGCCTACTTTACCCTATACCGAGCTTCGGTAATCAGCACTGAATTTCAAACGTGAGGAAGGTAAATCCCCCCAGCTTGCTCCCTTCTAACTCTTGAACTCTGGTTAAAAGTTGGGAGTTACGTTTCCCTGCGTGGAGCTGAGGGTACCTTGCTATCTAAATACACCGTGCCAGAGAACAAAGCCCTTGTAATTCCCCTGGCGAATATTAGAAATAGATGTGCATATGTACAGAGCTTTTTGGAATATTGTAATTATATTTATCTTCCAGCTCTTGCTTGTAAATATTTTGGTGGAAGGTTAGAGCCAGTGTTTTACGATCCAGGCTGCTTTTCTGCCATCCCCTTTCAGCTTTTCCCGTGTGTCGCTCATGTTTGTCAGTTTAAAAGGTGTTGCCCTGTTTGCCATAAACCAGTATATAGGAGCAGTAGCCTTTCCCTGCAGTAAATTAACAGTAGGAACATCTGTGGAGCTCTCGGCACGGTTTCAGCATCATCCCTGGTGACACTTGGCCACTGCCCGGGCACAAACAGCCGCTGCAAAACTTCTAACGGAGCCTCGGTCGGCATTGGCATCCCGGGAAACGCCATGCAAATGGTTACTTGATGCTGTGGTCCTTCTGGAGGAGAAGATGGGAAATAATTGAGCTTCTAAAATAAGCAGCCGCTCTCTAGTTTAGCGTTAATGAGCTGAATGTGATTTAATTAATTTGGTCCAGCAAGTGGGTCAGCAGTTTCGCCAGCCAGAGAAAGGTGTCATGGGTGGGGAACACAACAGAGGATGTTGCCCCTTAAATAAACACCTCTGATTTTATATAGTGGGGTTTTTGGCTTTTCATGTAGCTTTTTAACCAGGTAGTTGCTATTGCAACTCGGACTTAAAAGACAGCAGATAAGAGACTCAACCACGACCGAGGGGTTGTCTGCCAGCCAATTTCTGCTTCGTGTAACGTGGATAATTTTAGCTTGCATGAAATTAAAACTCCCCCTCCCTCCACCCCTTTTTACAGCCCCGCTTCTTCTCACTTGTCAAAGTAATCGAACGCCAGCTCCTCCCAGCTCTGCCTGCGTGTAAACAGCGTTAATGTACCAACAAACTGGCGCGGTTTGAAACGCCGCTTCCCTGGGGAGCCCGACCAAAACCCGGGGGACTCGAGGGAAGGGGCACCGGCCTTGACTTACATTTCTCACTTCTGCTTGGTTTTTCTGACTCGAGCTGGTTTGTATCCGCCAGCTTTCATTTAAACCTAGGAGGGTTGTTGGTTTTTTGTTTTTTTTTTTAAAAAATAAATTTAAATGAGATCTCGGAAAATAGATACTGTGCACCTTTGTGTTGGTAAGAAAAAGAAGTGGTGTCATTCATGTCAGATAATTGGTGGTTTTAGCTCTCTGCAGAATAAATTACAGCAGTCATATAATGGCCTTTCATCCAATCGCTTCTCTACTCCAGATCCAGACTTGAAATGAGGTTTGTTGAAAACATCATTTCAGGGATTATTGACCACAGCAAAACCTTGTTGTACATGTTCTTTGTATGTATTGAAAATACACGAGTTAAAAAGGTAATAGTTGGTGCTTTGCCAGTGAATTGGAAGCTGCTCCCTGGGATCAGCGGGAGGTACGAGGCTCTCGGGGAGGGGGGGGCACATTCAGTCTCTCTTCTCCCTCCAGAAAGGGGGTGGGAGGTGGGGGTCCGGGTCGCTGGGAGCCAGGCTGTGCCCTTCTTTTGGGGTGCCTGAGTTGGGATGGTGGGGAGCGCTGCGTTTAGCAAGAGAGGACTTTATTTAGCCCATTTGTTTGACCAATAGGCAACGTACCGGGGGGCGGTTCGATATCTTTGACTTTTAAACTATTCTGTTCCGTGTGTTTAAATGGCTGTTGTTTAAGTAATATGCAAAAAGGGAGCGTGGATGTGATGGGTGAGATGTACAGGTTGCTCCTTCGGGCTTTGGGGAGCGCTGCGTTTAGCAAGAGAGGACTTTATTTAGCCCATTTGTTTGACCAATAGGCAACGTACCGGGGGGCGGTTCGATATCTTTGACTTTTAAACTATTCTGTTCCGTGTGTTTAAATGGCTGTTGTTTAAGTAATATGCAAAAAGGGAGCGTGGATGTGATGGGTGAGATGTACAGGTTGCTCCTTCGGGCTTGATTGTCTTTCTTCTCTACGTGCAGTCCCTTGCACCTGCAGTCCTTGGCCCTTTCTGGGGCCTCTCCATCGTGCAGAAGTGCGTTAGGATAATCCTGTATCAGGTGCCAAAGAGTTCAAACTAATCTTTACGTGAGAAAAGGTTAAAAGACAATGTGCTCATAATCTACAAATACCAATGCGGGGAAGAATAAAAGACTAAAGCTGAGCAGAATAAAAAAAAAAAAACAAACGTATAGCTAGGTTCCATGGCTGGGAACTGAGAAATTCAAATGAGAGTTGAAGTGTGTGTTTTGACAGTCACAGTAATTAACCATTGGAGAAAATTGCCAGGGGATATGGTAGATGCTCCATCACTCACAAGTTTTATAAATAAAGGCTGAACGTCTTTATAAAACAAAATGCCATTTCTTGGGAGAGAAAAAAATAAAAAAGTTGTGAATGAGCCACTGGAACTGTGTATTATATTAAATTCCTGGGTCTGGGTTCAGGTCGGAGGCCAGTGAGGAGGAGCTCAGGGATCTCAGTGGCATTTAAATCCAAGGACCTGCTGGTTTGGAGCCCTGGCTTCTGGGCAGTGCAAACCCCAGTAATGCCTTGCACTCTTTCAGTCATTTTTTACTCTTGCGCGACTTCAGGGACGCGCTGGCTCTGGGCTGACCAAAGCCCTGCTTGAGGAACGTGAAAGACCCCACCAAAGCTGAGCTGGTCTTGCAGCACCTGTCACAAAGAGTAAAACAACCCTGATGGCATAATTGATCATTTGCTTGACTAAGGATCAAAGCACCTGAAGCTTGGTCACCTCTGCCCGCCATAGCATGCCATGAAAGAATAAATTCTTGAAAAATGGCATTTTCCATTTAGGTTACTTACTCCCTTTTCCCACTTATTCTCGTTTCAATCTAGCGCAAAACCTGACAGCTCGGAGGCCTGTGTGATGCTCCTAGAGCAGCGACCGTGAGCTGCTGCAGTTTTCTAAAGCAAGCCAAGGCTTTACGTGTTGGGGGAATGGGAATGAGGTTTACCAGACTCCTAAGCACCTCGGAAAACTTCAGCTCTTCCTGTTTCTGTTTCGCCGTTTAACTTCAGGTACTCGAGAAAGGTTCCCTGAGCTCCTGTCTGCTGAGCCTGCCCAGCCGCGCTCACTCATTTATTTTCATTTAGCCCCTGTGACAATTTTGCTGGGGAAGGGGAGGAGGTGCGTTGGCTCTGTGTTTGTGCTGGGGAAGAGCTTTTCTCGCCTGCCTTATTTTCCTTGCGGCCAAATTATACGAGCCAAGAGGCTGGATACTAGTAAAGGCAGAGCCACCGCAGCGCACGGCTCCCGTGCTGATGTAAACGAAGCTGGTATCTTTTTATTTCTCTGGAAAGTGCTTCTGTGCCTGTTTCAGTGCTCAATAGCCATCTTTTACGTGGCTGCTGCTGCTCCTGTCGCTAAGGGTTCCTTTGCTTCTGCAGCTGCCTCGCATCTCCCTCCTGCTGCATTGTTCAGCTGTTTTGAATTCACTTCCAAAAGGCATCGAGTGTATTTGGTTTACGTCTCCAGATGGATACTCACTGCTCCCGGTTTCTTTTAAAGCTGTTTCATTTGGGGAGAGCATCTTGTAGCCCCTAAGGAAGTAATGTAGACAGGGTGAAAAAAAATAAAAATAAAATCCCCCTGGCTTCTAGGTGGAGTTCACATCTAGCAAATCAGAAATAAAATCTCAGCACTGTGAGAACTGGGAAAAGAAATTCTCAGGAAATAGAATAATTTTTTTTATCTGGTTTTCTCCCTAGTCTGTGGTGCGTGGATGCGTGGCAAAAGCATACCGAAGGGCTTTCCCCTTCGGAAATACATGAGGTGGGAACAGGATCAGTGGGAACATCTGCTCCGCAGAGCGGAGGTGGGATGCTGGATGCAGAAACCCAGTGCCCAACAGAACTGCGAGTTCCTAGGCAGATTTTTCCAGGGGTTGCTGTGAGCTGAAGGAGAGATCTGCGCGGGTGTATGTACACTTAGTTGTAGCTTTGGTTGGGTTCGTACGGCTTAATTTGCAGGGTTTGAACCCAGAGTATGGATAACAGGGCTGTGACAGTTCAAGGAATTGAACTTTTTTTGCAGAGAGTGTTTCACCAGCTGCCTCCTTTCGCTTCTATTTTCTAACCTCAGAAGCGAACCGCACACGGTTTTGCTTTTAGAGATCACGCGTTGTGAGAATTACAGTTGTCGAAGCTTTTGCTCGAATGGAAAGTGCCGCTTAGTTGAGCAGGAAAAGGAGGCAAAAGTTGTGCTCACAGGAGCCCCGGGCAGTGATGGGTCCCAGGTGCCAACTGTGCCTGTAGACGTGGAGGAGAAAAATTGCCCTTCAGGAGGATCGGATAGTGGATTTTTTTAAAAATCAGGTTTGATTTAAAGGGATTTAAAAAAAAAAAAAAAAGTCATTTTGGAAGATGTAGAGAATTAATGTGTGGGGCTGGGACCCAGCAGGGAGGGTTTGAAGCCGGAGCAAAGTTTTACAACCGTGTTATAAACCCCCTGAAATGGGGAAGGGGTTGGAGAGGAAGCCTTGACCCTTGCTACGGCTCCCGGGTGCTGCTTGGGCGATGGCGTGGTCTTGCTGCCGACTTCGTTAGCTAAAATGTCTTCATCCTTGGCGGCGCTCCCGGGGGAGGCAGGTTAATAGGAACCAGATCACGGGCAGCGCCAAGACTTTGTCAACTCTGGAGTAACAAACCGCGATTTGATTGTTCCCTCCACGAGGAGATCAGGGAGGAGATAGGGTCCAGCTGTCCAGCCATCTAGGAGACTAATTAGTCCAATTAATTAAGAAGTTGCTCCATGTTTCCCCAGTGTCACGCAGGGCTCTGAGAGAGAGAATGACAAGGGTGTAGAGAGCGAGAGGTCATAGGGAAAGCTTAATGTCTGTTGGGGTAGATACACAGTAATTAAGTGACAATAGACAGGAACTTTGCCGCTAGAAGAGTGCTAATTAAAACCTGTGGGGTACTGTTCTCCATCCGGGTATGCACCGTGTGCCCCTCTATCCCACTGGCATAAATGGGACCGATCCAGCAAGGAGCGATCTATTCCATTTAGAACGTGGCGTACGTGCCTGGGATCTCAGACAGCTTCTTTGACCTCAGGAACATCTCTGGAGAAACAAGGAGTTAGCTCCGTTTTCGGGATGGGAAGACCAAGGGCTGCAGGAGCTGGGCTCCTCCATGGCCAGGGCTCCCACCAGGGAGCTCAGAACATGTTGGTCCTTCAGCAAGGATTCACCGGTGACTTGCTCAGGGAGTCTTTCTGCAGCGAAGTAACTGGTACTTTTTGGTTTATATGTATAATATACGTCCTAGCCTAGTCTTATGGCCCGGGAAGATGTTTTCTTCTCTGAAGTGTTTGTTCAGTGGTACCCCGAGACCACGGGCAGCTTGACCAGCAGAGAGGAGACCCAACAAAAGCGAGCAGCGTATTTACTTTCCCGCTGCCCGTGTGCTGTTCGTACTTTGTACCCACAGCAGGGAGATCCATCCTAAGCAACAAATGTTAACATTTCGTTTTAAAAACCTAAGCCCATCCACTTGATAATCCAGACACGGCGTCCTGAGTGAGCATTGCTGTTGGATAATCACACAGTGGTGTGGCCTTTTGCCCTCGTGCCTCGCACAACACACCCGAGGCGTGAGATTAGGCTCCAATAATAACACACCCCGTTGTGCCTTTTTGCTCAATTGATAAACCTGCTGTATTAGGAGATATTGTCATAAAACTGAATGGCACCCTGTAAACCTGAATCACTCTCTCTTCCTTGTAGCCGGGGAATTAGATGTTCTGGCTCCTGTCTTGGCTTTATTTCATGTCTGCAATATGCAAGAGACTATATAAGCTGCTTCTTTATTGTTTTTAAAACACTATTAGCAATACTGGTGCTGTATAAATATCTGTTTTATATACTTTGTCTGATTCCCGTCTCGCTCACTGCTGTGTAACTCCACTGACCTCCACGCAGGTCGTTTCTGGTTTATATCTCGCTGGAAAAGCAGGATTTTTCCCCTTGTTTTTCCGTGGAGAGCGTGCGAGGGGAGATGCTACTACTGTGGATGTAGCTCAGCAGAGAGTTCAGGTTTTTTTCCGTTGTAGTCCCAGGTTATAAATTTGCATGAAGCATTTTGCCAGAGGCACGTGTCAGTGCAAGGCAGCCGCCCCCGGTGCTCTCCCGCAGTTTTCAGTCCTTTCTCGTTGTTGCTACTTGAGCTGCGAGCCCACAAACGGAGCAGAGAGAGCCCAGCGATGGAGGAAACGCTTTGGCAGGCGAAGCTTTTGGAAGCTTTTTTTGCTGATAGAGCTGGCAAACCCAGAAACAGCTTCTTCCCCCCCTATAAATGCATCTGTTTCCCATCCCTCCCTCCCCACTTAGTGACGTTTCCCGCTTTGTCGGGACGCACTTTGACGAAGTTGATGTCCGACGAAGTCCGG
>NW_009712601.1:0-253 GCF_000703405.1 Apaloderma vittatum
GGGGGGTCGTCTGCTTGCCCAGCCCCCCCACAGGGTCTGGGGACCACTGGTAGCCACGGGTGTGGGTGACACGGTTCTGTTGGCAGGGCGATGGCGCGCCACGCCGGCCCCCGCCTCCCCCTGATCGTGAAGAACCTCATCCCGACGCTGAGCAGCGTCTTCGACAGCCAGAGGATCACCACCACTGCCTTCTTCGCCGAGGTGAGCAGGGCGTGCCGGCCCGGGGAGGGGGGACACGGCTCCCCGGGGACAC
>NW_009712601.1:615-1743 GCF_000703405.1 Apaloderma vittatum
TGCGAGGGGACACAGCTCCCAGGGGACACGGCTCCCAGGGGACACAACTCCCAGGGGACACGGCTCCCAAGGGGACACAGCTCCCAGGGGACACGGCTCCAAGGGGACATGGCTCCCAGGGGACACAGCTCCCAAGGGTCACAGCTCCAAGGGGACACAGCTCCCAGTGGACACAGCTCCCAGGGGACACGACTCCCAGGGGACACAGCTCCAAGGGGACACGGCTCCCAGGGGACACGGCTCCCAGGGGACACAGCTCCAAGGGGACACGGCTCCCAGGGGACACGGCTCCCAGGGGACACAGCTCCAAGGGGACACGGCTCCCAGGGGACACGGCTCCGAGGGGACACAGCTCCCAAGGGACACGGCTCCTAGGGGGCACAGCTGCCAGGGGACACAACTCCTAGGGAACATGACTCCCAAGGGACATGACTCCCAGGGGACACAGCTCCAAGGGGACATGACTCCTAGGGGACACACCTTCTAGGGGACACAGCTTCTAGGGGACACAGCTCCCAAGGGACACAGCTCCCAAGGGACACGGCTCCCGGCCATCTGTCTGTGCGTCCTTGGAGAGAGCGGCTGCGGGCTCTGCCCGTCCCCCTCGGCTTCCCGACCCTGCGGCGGAGGGGATGGCAGGGAAGACGCTCGCGGGAGCCCAGCTCTGAACACATCGCCGGCCTGAGCCAGCAACCCGTAACTCCGTCCTTACGTACCAGCCGGAGGAATGAAGTGACTCAAGTCCTTTCCCCTCGGCCAGCAGACTGAAACCCGACCTCCCCGTACGTACCACCTTCCAGCCCCGGGCCGCTCGAGGAGCTTTCGTTACATAAAGGAGCGCCTTATGCCAACAATGCAGAGCTATAGCCCCCCCCTCCACTGCTTATAAACCACCTTTTAAATTCTCAGCTGCTTAAGCAGCCTGGGATTATTGTTTTTATTTTCTGTTTGGCGGGGGGAGCTGCCGGCCCGGCTCTTGGAGCCCGGCCCAGAATCTGCTTTAGTTTTGGAGTGTGGTTGGCTCTCTGCATCCTTCAAGGGTTTAAAATAGCAGCTTTGCCTCACCGTGGAGCTGGAGGGGAAGGAAGCGAATGCCTGTGTCTCCCTCTCGCAAAACTGATGAGGTGA
>NW_009712602.1:0-22500 GCF_000703405.1 Apaloderma vittatum
CCAACCCCCCGCCTGCTCAACTGGCCACCCAGACCCAGCTGCCCAAGACAATGTTCAGATGCCTTTTGAATATCTCCAGCCACAAAGACTCCAAAGCCTCTCTGGGTGAGCTGTGCCAGTGCTCTGTCACCCTCACAGGGGAAACTGTGTTTCCTGATGTTCAGAAGGAACCTCCTGTGTTTCACTTTGTACCCATTGCCTCTTGTACTGTCAAGGGACACAAATGCAGAGTCTAGCTATGTCTTCTTTGTATCTTCCCATCAGATGCTCATACACATTGTTGAGATCCCTCCTGAGCCTTCTTTACTCCAGTTATTTCAGCCTTTCTTCATAGGATCGATGATCCCGTCCCTTAATAATATGAGTGATTCATCACTGGACTTTCTCCAGTATGTCTCTTTCTCTCCTGTACTGGAGAGCCCAGAGTTGGCTACAGGATTCCAGATGTGGCCTCACCAGTGCTAAGTAGAGGGGAAGGATCATGTTCCTTCACCTGATGGCAATGCTTTTTCAGATGCAGCCCAGGGTGACATTACTCTTCTTTGTCACAAGGGCACGTTGCTGGCTGATGGTCAAGTTGGTATTCCACAGGACCGAGAGATCCTTTTCTGCAAAGCTGCTTCACAGCTGTTGAGAAATCAACAGTATACACTCTTGCTCCTACTCAAGTGCAGAACTTTGTACTACCCCTTGTTCAACTTCATGAGATTCCTGTCAGCCCATTTCTCTGGTCTGCTGAGTTTGTGATAGATGGCAACACAATCCTCTGGTGTATCAGCCAGTTGTGTGTCATATGCAAGCTTGCTCTGGTTACTTTCTGCCCCTTCATTCAGATGATTAATAAAGATGTTAAACAGGATTGGACACAGTAGTGACCCCTGGGGTGTACTGTTAGTTACTGTCACCCTTCTTTTTGTCTATCTCACCTTCTCTTCCCCTAATTGTCCCTTCACAATTCTTCCCCTTATCACCTTTCTCTTCTGCTTCACACTTGCCCTGTTCCTCTCCCTCCACTTCTCTTCTGCTTTTTACCAGTTGTTTTCCATCTGGTCTTAAGTTGTGAGGTCTTTGATGACACTCTGTTCACGCAGTGACCAGTACGGTACTGCTCACATCTTTGACTTAGAATGCTTGATTTAGTGCTACTGTATTACAACAAACATCGGAAGAACATCAGTGTGAGCTCCTGCTTTTCATATGTTGCATTGCAGGCTGATTTAGAGAATCTAGGGTTTTAGCAATCTAGGCTGGAAGCAAACTATTCAAGAATTCTGTGGATTGGCATTTTTCCACCTCTTTTCACATCTTCTGTTCTAAACACTTTACTTTCCTTCCACTCCTTAGTATTGCTACTGGCAGTCAAGACATTCTGAAAATGTGAGCATAAAGAGTGTCAGTGTGAATGGGTTAGTGATTCAGCATTGAAGCAACTAACTAAGTAGTTACTCCTTTAATAAATTGTTTATTTGACAAAGTGTGGACTGGTACTGCCCTAATGCCAGTTAAAGAGCTGAACATGAGAGGCATCCTTAACTCAATTTTCCCCTACATTTCTCTGTTTTGGAGAAATCAACTAAGGGTCATTTTTGATTTGGTTTGGTTTAGTTTGATTTTGTTTATGTGCTTGTGTTTGTATGTGTGCATGTATGAAAAGACACTGTTGTATTTCACCTGTACTTTGGAGTTTCTGCTCCAAAGCAACAATGTTAAATACTGTTAAAACATAAGGGATCTTATGTGTCTCTTTTTTCATCAAGCTCTTCCCCTTGTCTGCCTTCTCTTCTGTTTGCTGTGGTGTCAGACATGGCTTTAAAGCTGCTGCCTACCTTAAATCATATTTTCACAGTGTCTTACAGAACCTGGGGACAGTCCTGTCTATGAGTGAGAGAAGAAGACACCTCTGGTTTGTGAAATATACCTGAGCTCTTCAGCAGGTGCAAGAAGCCTCACCTCTCTTCCAAGGGGAAGTTTATGAAAAGTTGAAAGAAATTAACCTCAATTAAAAGGAATATTGATGGATAGTTACAGAGTTAAATATGATATATTGCTCAAGAAAAAAGTCTACGTTAAAAGAACATTAATGTTCTGATAGCATTAAACCCCAGAAATTTGCCACAGAAGGTGAAATATAAACTGTTTACATATTTTTCTAATATCTAACCGTAATAGGACACAGTAAGGAATTAGTTAAGAATATCCCCTATTGAGCCAAGGAATTAGGTTTCTTCAGGGTGTATTCTCATTTTGGTTTGCTGAGATTTAGTTGCTCAGCAGTCATTAAATATGTTAAACTAAAAATCTGGGCCCCTTCAACTCTCTTCTGCAGAAGAATCTCTCTTCTGCATTTTCCATTACTTTGTGCTTAGTTTCTTATTTTTTTTTCCCCTGAGATAAAAGCCTTTGAAGTTCTGTAGACAAATAATGATGGTTTAAACACTGTTATTGGTCATATAAGGAAATTGCCTACCAGACAGTAGAAAAAATCATTTATATATAAATAGGTGTTACTGGAACTTTAGAACATCAGCTGTAATTAACATTCAATCTTTTCTTCACTGAAAGTGAAGAAAACTTCCAAAACCATTGCTTGCGTTTGGCAGCCATAATAATCACTTAGGTTTAGTAGCTGCTCACGTGAATCAGACGGTAACAGGTAATGTTGTTCATACCTTCGCTTTCAGTACTTGTCGGAGGACTCTGCTCTGCTCCATCATCTCCTGGCACATTGTGTTCAACAGGAATATGTTTTAGATAGAAGTTTGCTACTAGCTCGAAGCTAGGCGTTATAAGGTAGCACCTGCAAAAAAGCACTGTCCTCTGCAGCCCAGAAGATAGCTCATGCCAGTCATAGTCTGAAGCACTTAAAGGTGATATTTGTAACAGTTCAATGTATGGATTTCTCTTGAAATACATATACTCCCTTCTGGTAAAAAGCAAGTGTGAGTAGAATAAATAGGTACTTTTGACTCCCTACTGGGAGCAGCTGCAGTTAGGAGTGGGAGTCAAGGACTCTGTCTCCATTGGGAACTGCGACTTTTTTTTTTCTCTTCTGACTCTGTCTAGAACAAAGAAGAAAGGGAAGTGATAATTCCTTTGGAAAGCCACATTTCACAACCATCTGTTAGGCGATAATACATGTGTTCCCAGAGAATTAGCGTGGTTGAAACCCATTGAGTAGAATGGCACAGCTATAAGCTCAATGAAATCGCACTATAAAAAGTGACAGTACTTTGAAATATAAGCAGTGTGATACTTTTTGTTCAATTTAATGTGAGTGAAGTTTCTTTATGGTAATTTAACTTCAGAGAGTGTTTTAATAACTAGACTACGTAGAAATTTGTTTATATATGGGAAAGTCCTTTGCCTTTGCAGAGAGGTGTTTTTTTAAGGCCATATTTGTTGTAACACAATGAAGACCCATAGTGACAAAAGAGTGTATGAAATAGCTGCAATGAATCTACAAGTTGTGACACAGAGCACAACTATTTACAAAATTAGAGTAGGACTGAGTGAATGTCACTAAATAGAAAGTTCTCATCTGTGTGTTAGTCCAAATTCAAGAAACCTAAGAATCTGAGCAGAGACAATGTTTAATGGCAAAAGCAGGTGTTCTCCCCTGTCTTTCAACAGTGCCTGATGAAGCTTTGGAAGTTAAAGGAGGGACAAGACATGTGTGGCCATGACAGATTTGGGGATAAGTTGGTGTGTATGCATGACCAAAATAGTTATTATTTGGAAGGGGTTGAGGGAGCAGAGATCATGGTTGTCGTAACAGAGTGGTGCTTTACCATGACCCATATCAGCTCTTTATCAGAGCAGGCAGCTGGTTATGCCTAAGTATTAGCACTGATAAACCAAAGCAGAACTGTCAGGAGGACTTTGTATTTATTGGTCAGGACTTGCAAATGAGTAAGGAACAGTGAGACAATAGTGGAACAGGATGGAGATAGAGAGGGAGGATCATGGAATGAAATACCTGAGATACCCCCCTTATAATGGACTCTTTTGTTGCTATAGATCTCTATCAGTGATTGTCCCACATCTGTAGGAAACCATTTGTTTCCATGACCTTTCTGGCATCTCTTTTCCTAGTCCCACCTGGAAAGTAGTGGAAAAATTACTTTTCTCAATGTGTTGGAACAACATGAAGGATTTGCAGGGGTTTTCCATTGCTACTGTTCATCATCTGTCTCCTGATAAGCCCTTAAATACTGCAAGCTTGATGAATGTTAGCTTCTTGCAATGTTGAGTATCTTAAACAAGAAGAAGGTGAGTTGTTTGGTTGTGACTGTCAGCCGCTCAGGGATAGCCCTGATAGAAAACTGGTAACTCATTAGAGTCCAGGTGTCTATGCTTTACCTGTGGTTCCAGATTGTTGTCACTTTAGATTGGGTGTTTTTTCATTTTATTCGTGCAACTGGCCTTTGAGGCACCAGTGGCGGCATCTCCAAGGCAAACAGGAAAGGAGGAGGGAATAGCAATCATGTGATGGAGGGTTCAGGGTGAAAAAGCTGGATCTGAGGGTAAACGGAGCATTGTTAATTTACATAACTAAATCTGGACTACAAAACCAGTTTGGGAATCTTATTAAAAGATTGCTGTATGATATATGTACTTAATTTAATTTCCTTTTATTTCAGTTGAAGGAAATTTGAGACTATTGTTTGGACAATAGACTACCCAGCATACAATTGTTACAATTGTTAGCTAAGATCATACATTAAAACTGGCTGTTGTAAAAAAACCCCACAGAAGTATGTTATGTTTTAAGTAATGTAACATGTCATTAGATATGCATAGGATTTGGTTAGTGATTTGAGACGTGTAGAATCATAGAATCATAGAATCATAGAATCATAGAACGACCTAGGTTGGAAAGGACCTTAGAGATCATTTTTAATCCAGTCTCCCGGTCACCAGGGATGCCACTTGTCAAGTAGATCAGGCAACACATGGGGACCGAACGGGAACCGAACCCGCGACTTTGGTGCTGTTAGCATATAGCATTCCACCTATAAAAGAAAATGCTCTAATGCATTGAAATTCCATCACAAAAGCCTTTATTCTAGAAAACTTTATCTGAATAATCTTATACCTGTAAAATTAAGGGATTGAATAGCTATGCACATCTGTGGGGATAAGGTTTTAACAGATTTTTTTTTCCAGAATAGGCCTCATTATTTCTTCCAGCAGCTAACATATGTATAATAATCACAAACGCACAGGTGTTTGCCTAACTGTCCAGTTTCATGTGCTATGTGAATGTATATGCAATCAAACTTTTGTACATAGCTCCCATAGCTTTACCATCAATGTACATACTTTGGTTTTCAATGGAAAAAACAAATGTTGAGAGGCTAAGAGTTCATAGGGTATTAACTGAATATAAAATTGACTTAGTTCTCTTCGATACATTAGAGGAACATTCTGTGCTGTGTCTTTGTTTTCTATAAGCAAAAATAAAATCGGCAAGCCCGTTGGAGTTTTAAATACAATATAAATGTCATACATAATCATAACAAGTATGCAAAATGTTTTCAAACATTTGTATTGTATGGAAGCAACTACTGGCACCGACTGCATCACACACCCTTCATATTGGCTAAGGCCAAAAGAAATGAAGGTCTCTAAACAAAATTACTTTGTGTGGGTGGGAAAAGAGGGAGCTTTATCTTTTATTAGGGAGCAGCATTGAGCTGTGTTTTAATGCCAATCACATACCCTGTACCTCAAATAAATACTAAAAAAATTGTTCTATGTTAGGTTTTTGTTACTTTTTCTTGTCATTCTCTGTTACAAGTCTTCCAAAGGAGACTCTTGCATTTTCATAGTAGACTTTAAAGTGTGATATGTACAAACACAAAACTAGCAGGAAGTTACTTTCCCATTTGTTCTGCAGTCAGTTCTGTGGTTTCTGAGACAGGACATAACATTTTTTCTCAGCATGTTAACTTTATTTATAGTAAACCAGCACAGCCTCCCATGCTTCCATTTCATATCCTTAAGTTACCATGATTGCTCTGCCAGGTGCTTTGTTCAATAGTGCATTTGCAATTCGGACTGTTCAGAGCAACCTTCTCTGAAATACTGCTTTCTGGTATCAGTGAAACTGTGTATAATACATGGTTTGTACACATGAGGTTGTACACACAAATATTCTGTCTTGTCTTCTGCAGGTAGATGTGTATTTTCATGTAAAGAAATTCGTTCTCCCCTGTTAGTGACTTTCATTTACGTTGCATAGCTCCTTCCTCTGAACTTAGGCTCTTGCTGATCTCGAAAGCTTCTAATGCTCGCCATGTTAGGAGCATCTGTTCATACTCCTTGAGAAGCCTGGATGCCTCACATGCATAAACTATGGCCACTTTTCCATGATAGCTGGGCTGATGAAGGACATAGCCATTTTTGACAATTTCTCTTTTTCTGTCTTTTAGAAGAAACAGACTGTCCCTGCTTACATCCTGGGCTGTTAGCGATTGCAGTTGTGCTGCTTCATTGCACATAGAAAGAAAGACTCAGTAGTCAAAACTAGAACATTTGAAAGCTGGAAGAGACTCCACCAATGCATACAGCCCCTTCTTAAAACTGGAACATCACTTCTCCAAGGAAATACTTTTTTCAGGGTCTTCCCTGCTGCGTCTTGTCACAATGAAACACTGACATTTGGGAGTTTCACCCAAAAGACCAACTGCAATGTTCTTGCTTTCATGGACAGGCACTTGAGTCATTATGTTGCAGTTTTGTTAAAACGTATGATATGTACTGCACTAAGCTATGTACCAGCTGAGTTCTGAGTAAGGGAGAATATTTCACTGCAGAAGTTTGAAAGACATTGCTTTGCTTTTGCTCCCTGATGTTTCATGTGGCAGTGTAAGTCATATAATAAATCTTGAAGTGACATTAATGATTTGTGAGAATCAGCAATTAGGAATTCACAGGCAAAATGCACTGTATGCTGTGACTCCAGGCAGAGGAACTTGTGGAGGATAATGCGGTAGCAGTGGGTGTCAGGAATATCATATGGCAGTAGGGACATATACAAGCAGCGTGGATAGGAAGTTTTGAATAAAATAGTTTTGGAACTGTGGATTATGGAGCTGACTACAATCTAGAAAGCTAAAAGGAGAAGTAGATGAATGCTTTTGTTCAGGCATGAGATGCAGGGAGGAGATTGGGACTGGATTATTTTATGCTGAAATGAGGCATATATTGCACTATTTGTATGTATACAGACTTTAGGAATGTATCTGTGGGTATAATGTCATACTTCACACTTTTGTGTTTTTTATGATCACTGGGTTCTCTGTAAGCCTGTAATTTAGTTACCTATCTCAAATTATGAGAAAGAATATAGAGCAGTGTGGATAAAACAAAGAGTACAAACTGTTGTCCTGCCCCCTCAAAATTCCTTCAGAGCTTCAGGGTGAATTCCAATTAATAAAAAAGAGGCACTCCCTTTTGGCTGGAAAAGAGAAGTTTTAACAGGAGGGACTCTGTGTGTGTATGCATGTGTTTGGGTAAACAGTGATGCTGTGTGGATACATGTGTACATGCACACTTAGATACACATCCACACACACAGAGACAGACCCACACACACATTCGTTAGGCAGCTACTGGAATAACGCCTTTGAATTTCTGTTAATTTGTTGTGATGAACCAGCTATCCTTTCTGTAGGGTAAAACACTCATTCTTAATATTCTTAAAATAATATTTTTCACTTGCACAAGTAAGTTGCATGTAAGTAATTTTTTTAATGTAAATCTTTACTGTATCCCTATTAGGTAGCTGAAGTGTAATTCCCACTTTATACACAGTTTAAAGTCACATCCTTAGAAGTGACTTGTAAATTTGGTTTCCTGATTTAGGACCTGTCAGGCTCTAATTACTCTTAACTAATCACAGCTGTGACAGAAGTGAACTGAAACAGCAAATCAGTACCTATGAGCATTAAATCAGGCTCCCCAAAAATGAACCCCTATAGGAGAGACTGTATGTTTTGCTCTATGAAGAGGTTGTGTGATAGGGCATTAAACTGGTCTGAATTAGAGTGCAGCGCTGTTAGTTTCTTGGTTTCTTAACCCACTAGAAAAGGTATCTCACTGAATTTTTTTCCTGTTGCTTCTATCCATACCCATAATGTTCAGGCGTGTTCTTACTGTCTACAAACCATTTTAATTGCGTGCAGTTTCATGATCGTGTTATGGCAAGTGTGGTTGGATTTGGAGTTATAGTGTGGCTTTTCTTCCGTGCTCGCCTAAGAGGGAGTGCCCATGACAACTTTGTCTGTGAATGAAGCAGAAATTTGCTAGTTAAACAATTTTGCTTCCTATATGATTCATCAATTCTGTTCGGGGGTTTTTTTTGTTTGTTTTTGTTTAGTTTTGTTTGTGTATATTTTTTTTAATGTAGTAGGGTAGTATGGTAGTTGAGTGTAAAGTATGCATTGCAAATGAATGCATTTTCAAATAGCAATATTATACACCAGCGCATGAAATGTTACTTCTTTGTCCACTTCCTTGGATTAAAGTAAAATCTGGACCAGACTAAAAATAACAGTGAAGTAACTGTAATAGTCTGTGTTTTTTTAAGAGTCAGCTAATTCAGATCTTAACGTTAATATGATTCTGTTTAGTATTCATAAAGATAAGAAGAAAAGCGTATGTAATATCAACAGGCTTTTTTCAGCTTTGCGAAAATCTACTTGTCAAGTAACCTGAGAAACTTCTTAAATTATGCATGGAAAATATTATTTTTTTTTTCGAGTTAATAGATTTTTATGCCTGAGCTGGTAAATTTTCCAGCAACCATCATCACCACCTGGCATTGTGTTACTGTTTCCAATTTGTACTGACTTGTTGGCTGTAGTGCAGTCTTCCTGTATTACCTACTTATCATGTCTTTGTAGTGAATTTTGTAAGTTCAGTTAATCAAGTGAATCACAGTGCTTAGTATATTTCTATTTTTAATAAGCTTTTGTCATTCCTATTTTATAATTCCGTCGTTAGCAGCCTTCCTCTAACTGCGAGAGTCACTTCATTCAGCCAAAGAAAATGAGACGAGGAAAGGTAGAGGAAACTTTCATAATTGAAAGTTTTATAAATAGATTTTATATAGACGAGTATGTATATTTAAAGAGCTTGGCCGAATGATGACTTTGACAAAGATTTAACAAACCAGGAGTGTGAAGTGTTCTGTAGGCTAACAGTTTTAATGGGTTTATCTTAGACAGTTCTTCAGTTGCGAAAGTGTCAGTTAATAATTTACCCATCCCAAGAGGCTGTGGAAGCAATCACACTCAACAGCGAGGTACTCCTGGGCCTGTCGCGGTGCTGCAGCTCATCCTGACTACAGAAATGCGCCATTGGATGCGACATCAGCCCTGTGTCTCCGCTTTGACAAATGAAGTCTTGTAAGAGCTAAATAAGGCATGGGAAGTTTTGGAACAAGCAAATAGCTCCTCAGCTGATTTCTGCAGTAATGGATTACTGTAAATGTCCATCTGCCGCATATCAGAGGGAACGCAGGTTAAAGTGAAAGGATTTGGGGCTTTTTGGTCCCGTGTTTTGGGGTGGGTTTTTTTGGTGGGTGGATAGTTTTTGGTTTTTGTTTGTTTTTTTTTTCAGAAAAACCCACCCTGAAATACAGAAAATGTTTATAAAATCCAGAGGTACACGTAGCAATGTTTGCATGGTATTTGGAAAGTAAATGTTGTGCTCTGATGATACATTGCAAGAGCTGAGTTTTCTACCAGAAATGTGAATGCTTAACATAAAAAAGCCCTGAAATATAGTACTTCTACCGTCACCCTTTACCATGCAATTTGTTCAGATGCAGCTGTCAACATGAAATTGTGGTAGATTAAGCACTATTTATGTGAATTTTATTCCTGCATTTACTCATTGAATTATCCTGTACTACCAGGATGGTAAGTTTTGTAATTTGTTTTCCACTGTTTGAAGAATGTTTCTCTACAAATACTCACTTTTTCATGCATATTTTTTTTATTAGACATTATGCCATTCTAAAGATTTACCGTTATTTAATAATGATTTATTAGAGTTATTTATTCTGCCAGCTGTGGCACATTTTTACTGGAATTCATAAATCAAATGTATATTGAAATTCACTAGAAACATGCATTTCAGATTCTAATGAAGTGTACTCCAAAATTGTTTTTAGAAGTGGGCAGCTACGTCCGTGAACTGGTTTCTAGTGTTATACATAAGCTTTTCCTCCACCTGTTTTATCTACTTGCCAGACTTAGATGTTTCCCTTTCTACAGGACTGGTGAATCTTGATGCTCCTGTGTGAAACAAACAGCAACAAAACTGCAGAGCCATTAACTTTGTCCTCCAAGGCATCAGTATCAAATCATGCACTTGACCTGCAGTGATCAAGTCACGTTTAGGATTAGGAAGACAACCTGACAGCAGTTTCAGTGTGCTTCTAATTGCTGTCTCTGTGTTGTGATAGAAAGTACATGTCTTGAATTTAGTGAGTCATAAGAGACATTGAGTGAAATTAGTAGCTGAGGTGATAAAAAATTGTGTGTATTTTGGCAGGGAGGGGAGAGAGGCAGGGAGAAACCAGTACCATTTTTACAATATTTTGTAGAATTTTTACAACATTTTTCAAATAGTATTCTTTAATTTTCAGCTTAACTACAAACTTTGCATGTAGTTAATTTTAAAGCTCTCTTGAAGCATCATACTGGTAACTCTCTTTTCAATTTGTGGACTGATACCTGCTATTTTTGGCTCTTTTGAAATCTGGCATGAGCTATGGATGTGAAGTACTCTTTAAAATTCCAGCTCTATGTATCAATTTTCCAATAGTAAAAACCAAAATTAGATACTTCCTTTCTTCTATCTGTTCTCTGTCTTGATTATTCAAGCTATAAACCTTTGTAGACAGGAACTCTCTCTCTCCCTTTTGTTTGTACAGCACCCAGCACAGCTGCAGGAGGGAGATGGGCTGAGCTTGGTTTTAAGTCTCTTAGACTTTCTTTTACTACAAATAGGATGCAGCTAACAGCAAGGAAGCTCTCAATTCTTGTGTAAGTAATCTTGAGATAAGTTGTATTCAAGTGAAAATTCAAAATATCTCAGCTTCTTGGAGACATTTATTTTGTGGGTTTGGTTCTGATCTGAAAGAATCTCTTGCTTCATACCTTGTGAAAATCAGCTGCTGTGCATGTGTACGCAAGTATAGGATTCCAGCGTACCAGAAAAGCAGTGACGCTCTCTTGTTTATCAAGGATCAGAAATAATCTTCTAATGAATTCAACTCAACATGTTAGGATACTAAAAGTGTGCTCTTCTAATTTTTGTGAATATGATCTCTTCATGGCAATAAGTAAAATCGTCATGACAGGATTCAAGAAAGGAAGGATGGGGAAGTATAACATTTTTAAATGAGTCTCTAAGGCTTTAATTACTCTCTCTGAAATCATGAATGTGTTAGAAAAACAGATAAACGAAAAGTCAATTTTAGTGCATTCACCTCTTAAACATTGTGGTAAGTCATTGACTAAGAAAAATGAAGAAATTTATTCCCATTTCCTGTATAGGAATGGGATGATGTTTATGCTATGATTGCAGGAGAATTCGCAGCAATATAGAAGCTGAGAATTAAAGGTTCATTTCTTAAACAATTTTTTAAAGTGCTGTTTTTTGTGAAGAACTCTACATTATTTGATATGAAACAGCTGATGTTTCCTCTGATGTTTTCTAAGTGTTCTTTTCACTTCAGTTACCTTTGTACAGTTAGCTTTTCTGCTAAGTCAAGTGTATGACATTATATAGTCTTCCACATGTTTACATCTATGCTTATACTGTATTCCTTTTGAAAAGTGACCTGCAAAGCAAATAAACCTGCTTGTGTCTGATTTTGCTTGGCTTGACAGGATTTTAGTTTTTCTCAATTCTTGTATTAATCTTATATGGGAGGATGGAGTGAGAACATAGGAAAAGTTTTCGTTGTTAAAATTGCTTTACTCTTTCAGTCTCTTTGATTTAAACCTCACTGAGATGTTTCTTCTTTAGAAGGCACAATCCTAGAGGATCAGTCCTCTAGCAAAAGAGGAAAAAGGCAATTCTTTTTGTATGTTTACATCCTACTGTGCTCCTAAGATGATTTTCATCTTTTGAGTAAAACAGGACATACCTCATTTTCCAGCAGTTTTACTTAAGGTGCTAATTATTTTGATTCTAACACACCTTCAGAGTGACAAGAGAATTACCTTTTCAGGAGGTTAAAAAATCTTTATACATACTCACCAGGTTTTGCTTTAGCTTGCTATTTTAACATCAGAGAATGGAATGGTTTTGTGCTATTTTACATTGTTGAGCTACGTATCACCTTTTAAGAAATGCTTACTCTGTAGCTCATCAGCAGACAGAATCTTAAAGCTTTTTGTTTAGAAGCTTTGGACAACAGGGCCATAGATCTCTGACATCCCAGTTTACTCCCCATCTACAAAAATCTTTCCTTTTCCTAAAGTGGAACTAGTTTGTTTCTTATGATTGACTTTTAACATATTAACAGGGATCCTAGAAGTGAGTTGGATGAACGAGAATTGATAGTTATCATACGAGAATTATCCCGCTCTCTAATGGCTCTCTGTAGCCCTGCCATCAGTATACAACCATCTGATTAAACCTGAACGAATACTTGTAATGGGTTACTCTTTTTGCTGCTCAGTTTTGCTAATCTCAAAGGAAGATGAAGCAATGAAACTGATGTTGGGAAAGGGAGGAAGAAGGGGTCTAAGTGCTGCATCCTGAGGGAACCTGGTGGGTATCACTGATTCTCAGCTGTACTGCTGCATCTCCCTGCCCTGGGTCTCCCTTCTCCTTCACATGCTCATACATGAATGAAGATGAGTGCACTTCAAGGGAGAACTTCCTTCACCATCAGAGAACTCTGGGAGAAATCAGTTGATGTGTCTTTTCTTCATGTTTTCCAAGTAACCATCTTGATTTGGGTATTACCTTTACCGTAATTGAACCTTGCCCGTGTTTCCAAGATGTATTTGGCATGAAGAAGAAAAAGCTCTCTTTCGAAGGTGGCAAGTTTTAAAAGAACATTTATGTTGTACCCCACAGGAACTTGCGAGCCCAGTTCTCAGTCTAAAAGTAGTATGAAAAGTAATTTAATCTCAGGTGTTATAATGCTTGTGTCCAATAGCTGAAGGTTCTGTCTAGTATACAGTACAAGTAAAAGGTTGAAACATCCACAACCCAGGGATAAGAAGGAATAACATGCATAGCCAGAGTGAGAGGTCTTAAAAAATGCAGGCTGAAGGAACTTGGAAGTATCTGCCTTTCTGTGTCTGGCTTCAGAAAGGTCTAATGATTGTGCTGCAGAAGGTGCAAGGTATTTTAGTAAGTGGGAGAACATGTTAATTCTTCTCCGTTGTACATGGAATAAAGTTACTAACACTACTGAAGGTGTAGCATGGGGCTTTCTTGCAAAGTGGTGATTAAAACTGTCTTTGTGGCATTTAGGTGCAGGCCAAAGGACAGAGGAGTATCCTGCGTATGAGGTTTAAGCAACTTCACTGTTATCTGGAACACTCCCCGCTCCTGCGTTCTCCCATCCTTGAACACCCTGCTGAAGCCACCCCTCAAATCCTTGGGTTTTCCATAACAAATAGACTTATAGATGCTTCTTTGGTGCCAGCCTTGTAAGTCTGTTGCAACTGCAGTAAAAACAAAACCCAGTTTAGTCTTTAAATAGCACTTCTAAGGTCCCTATGGCTCAACTTGTCCCAAGTAGGCCATATGTGAAAGCCAAGGCAGGGATTTTCCATTGTGATTTTCCTTTAGAGCGTATTTGTTCCTTTTCCCCCAACACTTCCATTCTCTCCTCAGTTGTGTGAATGGAGAAAACCCAAAAGCTTCAATTTCAGGTCTGGCTCCTAAAGAAAACCAGTGTGGTTCATTTGTGGCTTGGGAATAGGGGTTTAAATTGGCATAGACTTGTGGGTGCTTTGGGGCTGGAGCACACACAGCTGTGGGTTCCAGATGCTTGCTATCCTGTATTAATGTGGCTTGTCTGTGAAACCATGGCATCCGCAATACTATACAAAGGTCCACGCCTGTGGTGGTTTGGGAACTACTCCCAGCAAGAGAAATTTCATTTTTTAAAGTGAGTTAGAACAAACATACAGACATCCAGCTCAGAAAGGCTTAGATAATGCAAAATTCTGCTTATGAGTTTAATTTTAACTGAAATTCAGACAGTATTACAAATGAAAACTTCAGACTCTTCATAAACAACATTTTGGTGTTTTGAAGATGAACCAAGGAAGTAGCAAGCTTATTTGCCCCTTAATGTCTTAATATTGTAGGAGTTCGACCTGTTTATATCTCCTCCATTGCTGGCATAACCAGTATGGCAATATCATAGAAATGTGCTTTCCATGTTCATATGCAGTTAGAGTCTCTTTGTCTACTATGGTAGCAACACAAAGAACATCTTTTTTATGGGGTGAAAAAGAGAAGTAAATATCCTGATTTTCTTCCAGACATGCTGAACATTCTCAGATGTACTTGTCTTTAAGAACTGCGTGTTTTCCACAATTTTGGAAACACAGACCAACTTATTATTTTTTTTTACCTGAAACTGTGAATGAAGACTTTTTTTCATTTTATGTTGAAGTCACATTTAAAAAAAGTTGCCTGAACTATTGTCATGCATATTAAATTTAAGAGAATGGGAAGTATTTTTAGATAGCTTTTTACTGTAGGCTCTCTCCCTGCAATCTTGTGATTTAATAAAGAAATGTCATTGTATAGTATCTTTCACACAAACTTTATCACCAAAACATTATGCAGAGTTAATAAAATTAAAAAGTTTTTTTCCTTTTTTCCCTTTTTACTAGACATTAAGAGACATAGACATGAGTGCAGAGACATATTGTTTCCAGATGAAGGCTGAAAATAGGTGGAGAATGAGGGAGAGAAATGCAGCAGGGTGGTTCCAGATGGCAGGCATTGCAGAGAAGGTTCTTGCAGCCATGTTGGCCAGAGTATACAAAAGGACAAAACAGGAGTCTGATGCCAAGCAGAGGAAGCTGAAATACAGAGTAAGGGAAGTAATAGTGTAGGAAACATATAAAATATTTTAAAAATTAGTTGTGTCCTTTTTTATTTGGTTGGGTTTTTTTTTAAACTGAGTGGAATTGTTTGTGTGTAATAAGGATATTTCAGGTGAAAAGATGTTATAAAAATTGAATGTTACTGATACTTTGTACTCGGCAGGTGAGCAGGCATCTTGGGGGGGGGTATGTTTTCAAACAAAATAGTAGCTTGTAAGTTTATCGAGTCTTATTGCACTTCTGAGTGTCTTATAAATTATTTAATTGTCTGATGGATATGTGGCTACCTAACTATAAGGCATGAAATATGCACTGTTCCTCTAATACACTGGAGGGAGACCTGTTTATAAAGTATTTAGTATTGGTTTTATAATGCACTGTTGTCAACAGGAGACCACGAAGCTCAAAGATCAATCTCATTTTGGCCCACAGTATTAATGCTGCTTTATGAAACTCTGTGACAGGTCACTTAGACAACAGCTCTTAATGAAAGGACTTTGTGCCAGTGTGTGGTCGTGTGACTGTCTGTTAGTAAGGCATACTTTAGTCGCTGCCAAGGCTGCAGATGAATCTCTTTGTCCAAGTCCCTGAGGTGACTTTGTGGCTGCTGCTACTGCTGGCCAGGTGATGGAGCTCATCATTTCCCCGGTCCTCCAGAGAGAACTGAGACAGAGACTGCTGAGTTCTTGCTAATGCAGCTTTTCCTAATTGTCCAGAGAGCTAGTAGGACACTGGGCAGTTCAGGCAATTCTGTGTACTCTGAATGAGTCAGTAATTAGAAAAACATAGCTGCTTTTAATTCAGTCTTGCATTTCTGCATGAAGTGTCTTTTCAGCTATCTAAAATTCAGTTGTTCTACAAACCACCAGGATTTTTAGGTCAGTTTAAGTTACCTAATTATGACAGACTTACGCTTTAGACACCAAATAATTGTTACTAGAAAGTGGCACAATATGTTATCAAATAATTAGCTCATAAGCTTAGCCTATACTTAAACCCTTTTGAGTGTTGTGGGATTGAAAGACCTTGCGTGTTATGGAGACAGTTTACTGAAAGGAAGAGAATATTGAAATTACCAGAGGATAAATTACTTTGTAAAGGTCTCCTAGTAAGCTAGTGTCCGGCAGACAATTTCGACAGTTTTAGGATGTTTTTCAGGAAAAAAAAAAACGAACAGCAAAGCCTGCTGAATTTAATAGTGTATCAATAATATAAACCTTGCTTGACCCCAGATAATCAATAGCTGAAAGATGCTGTAGTATGGTAGCACACCTGTATAACAGTATAGCAATAATCTGTGGATGGAAACATGTAAACGTGGGGAGTTTGAGATCAAAGTGTTTGAATTATCTCTCTTGATAGCTTACATAAATTGGGTTGTTTCATTGTTATTCTAACTGTTCCTGAGAGCTTGCGACTATTTCTGTTGAATCTTGAACTTACATTTTCAGCAGATATAATTGTTTTTAAAATACCTTATTTTAAATGTGAAATACGTTTATTTTAGTGTTATACACCTTTCTATATTACATGGCACGCAGATGCCCTGTGTCCTTATAATTCTTTGTAAATCAGAATAGAATGTCTGAATCCTGCTGTTATTTCAGTTGTGGGCCATTTCATTACATGCAGTTTAAATCAAAGTCACTTGGAGCCTGTTGTATCTACTGTGCTTTGTATCAGATTCTGATACCTTAACATGGTTATCTTTGACCCCTTGGTATGAATAATTAAGTAATAAATTGAGGGTTTTGTGTTAAAAAAACGATACCTACACAATCACAGATATGAAATGAAGACTGGATGTGAAACTCTGCCACACATGCAGAGTGAGCTGCTCTGTTTACCTGTCTGCAAATTAAGGGTCTTGCACCAAATTTTTGCCAGGCATGTAAAATTCTTCTGAGAAAAGAATGAACTTTTTTAGCTTAGTCTATTATCCACCTATATCTAATGGTTTTTACTAGTTAAATGCCATGCTGATGTGTAGAATATCTTCCAATCAGCAAGTAATTACTTAGAAACTTTAATGGGCACAATCAACAGACTGCTCTTACTTGGCATTAGGTTGTGTGTTTTTACAAGGTTTTTTAATCTGGTTACTTGTTTTTATAACCTTCTGCATCCTGCATTTCACCTGCATTTTGTCATTTATGTTTGCATATCCACTGCAGTCATGATTCTTTGATTCCCTCTGCTTCACTTGTGTACTCCTCTGTTGTTGAGCAGTGAAATTAGTATACCTGACATACCTCCCTTCCAAAGTAGGTTGAGAAGCATAGATGTTATTTCCCCTGTAAAAAGGGGTTTCAGGTGATCTGAATTCCCAGTATTAGCTTGTTTAAATAACAAACAAACAAACAAAAAAACACAACAAAGGCAGAGCAAGAAAACAAAAGTATGTATTATTCATCACCTGCAGCTGAAGACAACTTTCTCTAATTTGTGTAATATCCTCCATGTTCATCCCTCAAACCTGAAAACGGGCATCTCTGCCAATATTCACACTGTGATCATGTTAAATACTGAAGGACAGCACATATGGGTGTCTTATCTATGTGCTTACTTCTTCTGTATTTGACTATTCTTTTGTTTCTGTAACTTGTAAAAACATAGTGGCTAAATGAATAAAATCCTGATAATCTCTGCTTGATGAGTTTTTATCCGCAGGCAATAGGTCACAGTTTTCACCTTTTTGCTAGTGTTGTGTCACAACAGTCTTTGTAAGGGTTTTGTGGTATGGGGTGCTGATGCATAGTTTGGCAAAGATGTGATTAGGATCAGCTGCAGTGTCACAGCTTGCTAGGAACCGAAGCTTTCACAACATTAATGTACATTTTCAGACTCAAATCAGAAGTTTTCTTTGAGGATAAAGGCCCTCTCATGTCACCTCATATATAATGGGAAAGAAATATCTGTTTAAAAACAAGGATAAATAACCGACTTTGAGTATGCTGGGGTATGAACATAAGATTTTTAATTTTAAGTGAAAGCTTTACTGATGTTGAAAAGTTCTGCCATGCTTCAGTTGTCTGAAGATCTGGATATTGAGCACTTTTGACCTGAAAATTCTTCTTAAAAGAGATGTAAAATATAGATGTGGACACTTCCAGAATCTATGTGAATTAGGCAAGCACATCAAAGTGAAAAACAGATTCCAAAATGCACAATACTGTTGATAAGATAGAAAAAGAAGGATTCAGCAAGGACATTTGGAACACAGTGGGCTAGAAAGTATTCAGTCTCATTGTTGCATGATGACATAATCAGTCCTATGCGTTTTGGTTATAAGTCAGAAGTTACCCATTAAAACTCACAAAAAAATGTTTTACAAAGTAAGGATGACAGGTTTCAGAGAAAATACAGTGTTGCCAATTTTTTTCTTTAGGATATGGAAATTTGGGTGGATTATGTGTTCAGAGAGGGTTTCCTTTATTAATCCCCTCCCCCCCTTTTTTTTTTCATTTTAGACATCTGTTAACATTTCATAGAGTCTAACAGATGTTGCAGAGTGAGTCCCTTATATAATTTTTAGGGAAGAGGGAATGATAAAGAATGACATTTTCACAGTAGATTCACCACCTCTGAATATGACCATCAAGATGACTTTCCGTGATTTTCAAGTACGAAATTATATCCATGATAGGACACAATTCACAACTTTGTTCTTATCCATGAATAAAGTCTAAGCATGATCATTACAGTCTCTGCCTACATGTTATTGTAATGACAAATAGAAGAATTCTCTCTTACTTAGTGATATATATACTTTTTTTTGGAGACAGTTAGGAATAGTCAGTTTCAAGATGTCTTTAGAACAACTCAATTATATAAGCGTGGTTGTTTTAGCACAAGCAAGGGCTGATTGTCATGCGATGTGGAGGACCATTTTCATTATTTTGGCAAGAACAGGCACAGTTTTGTCCTGATGAGCTATTAGATGAATACCAGAATGTGTCACATGAAAAACCACTGATCTTTAACCCAGCTATCTACTTAACCAAGCCTAGAAATGAATAGTGAATAAGGGAAGAGCAAAGGCCAGTTTACTGTCATTACAAATTACGGAAACTGTTAACATCTGCAGCAAAATGAACTCTGGGATTTACAGGTACTATCCAGTAAGTCAGTTGAGAGTACAGAGATTTAGGGAAGCTGTGTATACAGATATGAGTTCACCAACTGTGTATGCCATCTATATGTATTGTTACTATTGAAAACTGGAACATTTGCATAGAAGGAAAAAGATTTTTCTGAACCTTTTCTCAGTACCTTTAATTTGAGAATGAACAGCAAATGTAAGGAACACTTCTTTGGAATTATCAATTGATAGTTATCATTAAACAGAAACATAAATACTAAATAGAAATAATAAATCTATGGTTTTTTGTGTTTTTTTTTTCCCCAGGAGTAGTCTCGGGGATACTGCTTGCATGTACAGTTAATATAAACATTTATACTGAACTCCTAGATGTTTGAAAAACAAATACTGTAAAGATCAGTAACGTTTTAAAATGATCAGTTATGGGAATTAATGCTTACAGAAAAACACCATTCTTTCTTGCCCTGCTAGTAGAATCGCATTGTCTCCCTACAGTCTTGTTAGCTCATACTAACTGAAATGCAAATTCTTTCCAACTAATTGGACCTCGTTGAATGTACATGTACAGTACATAGTTATATCCATGTAGATTTTTTTTACTAAATTCCTCTGTAATTATTTTCTTGATTAATATCTAAAGCAGAGATGTGGAACAAAAATCTCTTTAAAGAGTTTACATATTATTGAACATTAAAAAGATAGTAACTGTTGCATGTTTTAACAGCTTAATTAATAATACAGGATAATTGGAACAAAAAGAAGAAAATAATTTTTCAGCGTTTAGTCATTTTGAACTATTTGTATTAACCCTTTGACTGAACTAATTAACACTTAAAAGATTAGAATACTGGAATTTAGAAAATATAAGTTCCATTTACATTATGTAGCGCATTCTGCTGACCGGATTTTCTTACTGACATCACCTGGGCTTTCTGTAATCACCTTTACTATCCTTTCTTGCCACATGATGCATTTCTATATCGGTAGTTTTAAGAGGAGAAATGAAATCAACGGTGTTGTATTTTTAAGAGATTCACATGTAGTAATTGTCTTAACAAATATTAGTTAAAATGAAAAGAAAAAAATCTTAAACTCACATACAGTTTACAAAGCACTTAAAATTGTCAAAAACACAAGTAGACAACTGCAAATGCACTCTGTTTTAAGTTCCATTAGAACCTGGATTCTGTAGCCACCTCTTCCGTTTAGCACCCGGGTATTCCCAGGAGCTGAAAATGTAAAATAATTTCACAGATCCTTTTATCTTTCAGCACAAATGCCATTGGATAGCAGTAAAGTACTTGCAGAACATATTCCTGATTAAAAATCTATTGAAAATGAGATTTTTTTTAACGCTTTGGAAAGGATATTTTTAAAATGCTGTTAGAACCCTTACCTTGTATATACCGTTTCTCATTCACATATGAGTTAGCCAAAAGGAGGAGAAAAAATACTGTTCTACTCAGTTTGTGCCAAACTTGTATACTAGCAAGTAGTTCCTGTGCTTCCCACAGACGATTCAAAGAGTATTTCTGCCTCCAAAGGAATGACAGCAATAATCAGAGGACAATAGATTGCAAAGGGGAGTGCTGGGTTCTAAACCTGGATTCTGATTATTAACTTTTTTTTCTAAATTTCATATCAGTTTTTTTTCTGTTTTTTTCCCCTCATTGCTGTATGGTTAGAGGAGACTTACACTGCTGCTGTAGGAGGTGTACTTCTGTCATATTTTTCTTGCAATGATTACTTTTATCTCCTTAGTGACTCCTACTTTTCATATCGCTGTTTAAAATTCAGTAAGTATTTGTTTTCTTGGTTTTATGCGCTGGCATTATTGTGTCAAACAAGATGCTGCATCATTTAAGGATGACCCGAGCTGGACTGGAACTGCAGACTAAATTTTGTTCCTCCTCTGTCGTTTAGAAAAGTTGTGGGAGGAGAGGATGGGGGGGAGCAGAGGAGGGAGGAAGGACAGGACAGAGGAATGGGAATAATTCTTTCTTTAAGTGTTCTGAAGCTGCTGTGTAGAATTCATCCATTTGACAAAATAAATGATAGCCCTCCTTTGATAAAGTGATTTGAATATGCTTAGATTTCATGTAAGAGTGTAGCATTCTGGGCAAGATTTCTGCTTAGGAAGACCAGATTTGGATGTATTAGCTAGTCAGCCTAATAACCCTGTACAGACTGTATTGATTTTCTAGGAGAGAGTTTATGAACTAAATAAACTTAGAGCTGGTGTCTTAATAAACTGCTTCTCTCAGTCTGTCACATTTCGTTACTGAGCTCTGCAGTTTAGGGGAAAAAAAGGCTAATTCTGTTACAGATTGTTCACAGCAGGGTCTCCAAATTAGCCCTTTGTTTTGTAATGCCACCTTGCTTGGGCTCGCTTTGAGCACATTTCTCAGTTTTACCCTAATGAGTTGCAACACTGGTAATGTGGCTGATGATCTTTCATTGATTTCACTATCACTTGCTTGTCTGGTAATTGATCCGTTGCTGAGCCTCTAGTTAATTATATCGGCTTTGACATGGCCCAGTCCACCGGGAATTTCAAGTCTTGCAGAATAACAGTTTTAATAAAAGAGTCTATTACTGCAGGTGCTTGCTGCTGCATGCCAGTTGATTTTGTGTGTGTCTCTGTGCACGCGCGTGCGTGCGTGTGTGCACGCATGTGTGTGTGCGGGTGTTTTTATATCCTCTGGAAGAGGAGAGGACTGCAGGACAGCAAAAAGAGCAGGGAAGGGTGGGGGGCAGGTGGCAAGAGGTGGAGATAAAGACAACGAGCGAGAGAACGCAAGAGATGCAAACGGAGAGGAGGAAGCTTGCTATTGACAGTGTCCTTAACCCTCCCACAAATAACAGCCATTAGTGGGAAGGTCAGGAGCTGAGCATGCAGCTTGACTGAGGCACTGAGTGCCACTTCAGAAATGAAGAGGCTGGCAAATTTTAGAGGGAGTTTCGGGGGCTAATAGCTAGCTGTAAAGGTACAGCCACTGTTGGCAAAATCGACTCCCAAGTGTCATTCTCCCCTCCCCAGTAGAGAATATTTTTATTGACCACAGGTGGACTTAATATATTTCAAGGCAACAGTTCTTGAGGTTCTTGCTTGTTTCTTCTTGGATATTGAATTTGCTGCTTTTGAGACTTTTTTTTTGTACTTAATGGTGCTGAACTGGAGGAAAGTTTAACAGAAAAGCTTTCAAGAGATGTAGGGTCTAGAGGGGAAGGCACATTTGTGTCAACATAGTGTACATCTTCTCATCTTTTCTCATTGCACACTAATGACAC
>NW_009712602.1:25000-40000 GCF_000703405.1 Apaloderma vittatum
GCTTGGCTCTTCTGGGTGAAGAGAAAGGGAAAAAAAAAAAAAAAAAAGAAAAAACGGGGGGGAGGAAAGAAAAAAAAGAGGAGAAACTTTCAGCTTGGACGGGGCTCAAGCAGGGGAGGGAAGTTCAACTTGGAGGTTTTTAACAGCGTAACTCCCTACCAGGGGACGTTTTTGCCTTTCTGAAAACTAGTTTCCAATTATGGTCTGACACTGACTGATAATAATTGAAATATTGCGTTAGCCAAAAGAAGAGTTAGTAAATGATTTGTATATTAATATTAGACTTTTATTTAAAGTTGGACATAAGATGAATGAACTCATTTACCTGAGAGGCATTGTACTGTAAGAAAAGAGAGGGAAAGTAATTAGGTTTTTATAGTTTACAGTAAAAAAGCATGCCTGAATACTGGCCATAAAACAGTAATGTAATTAAAAAAAAATTAAAGCCAAGAAAAACTCCAAAGCAGATAGTTAATAACCAATAGCGGTTGTCTGTGGACGACAGTTTTAACAGTATAGCTCAGGACAGGATAAAGGCATTTGAATAAGGAATATTTTGATATATCCTGTAGAGGGACCCTGATTACTGCTGATACAGTATGCTGGTATAGAATGTAATCAACATAAGGCAAATAAGCAACTCTGTTCAATTTCCCATTCTTGAAAGTAAAAAAGTTCATTTCCTGGTAGGGATGAACATTTCAAAATCACTGCTTGGCACTAGGAAGTGTGACTTGCTACTGCACTGCTTACAAGCCTTATCAGCTGTGTGCATGTCTGTGGTACAGAACATATTTGGTTGTATTGATATTGAGCAATAGCACAGAAAGCAGTTATTCAAATTACCTGATGTATTCTTTTAGTAGGAAGTGAATTTAAATTTTTGAGGTGGAGAAAAGGTTCTTTCCATTTCAGCCACAAAGGAGTTAAAATACCTAGATCCAGATAACGATCAATTGATAAATGATGATTGAACCACATAGATAGTATTAGATTGCCTGTTTATTATTAGACCTTTTTCAACAGATTTAGCCTCTGTGGTCTCTGGAATACTAGAAAATGTTCAACACTGACAAAGAAAGGAAAGAAAACTAAATAAAAGAGCCTTACAGTGTGTAAGGGGGTAAAATAATTTGGGACAATTAGGTCATTAGACCAAACATTTATACCTGTTTCATTTCTATTTTCTTTTTTAAATAATATTTTAAAAGTGCTGGATTTTGTACATTATTGAACACGCGTTGGTATGCTGCATTCTGTGTAAAAGTAATGTGCTGACTGACTAAATGTGTGCTGGATGCTGCATCAGTGTGTATCCTTCCATTGGAATACTCACACAGTAGCACTGCAAAGGTGATAATGTCGAACAGATTTCCTTCTTAAAAGTCTGTACTTAACGCATTCACATAGTGTGTTAATCTCCTTCTCATATTTTGTTTGTTTGTTTAACATGTGCTGAACATATTCAATCTAAATATGCTTTTAAGAAGAGGGTAAGTTATTCTGCTAATCACATTTCTCTCCTCTTAAAGGATAATGTTTTGTCTTAATATTTCTGATTTGTTAAGGCTGTTATAACTTATGAGCTCACGCAGACTATAAGCACAGATTGTGTGCAAGTGCAGCTTCAGATTTATTTCCAAGTATCAGTATTTCTTTCTAAATTATTTGAATTTTGAATATTGTCTTCTGTTACCTATTTTCATTCATTTGTTAGTTAATTATTTTTAATCCATCTTCTGGAAATGTAAGTATTTTTTTTTTCCTCTACACTTTAAGAAAAATGGCTTTCATGAGTACAAATAACATGAAGTTCTGAAATGAACATAACTTGCAAGCAAAGTTTGGTGTGGTTTGAGAGAAGTGTTTAATGAAACTTTTCCAGCTATACATAGTAATGCTAGAGACATTTCTTTTTTAAATTTATAACTATAATGCTGGCTTTCCACATGTTTTTTAGAAGCAAATAAACCCCAAGCCCCATAACTTTTCCTTGGAGTTGTAACTTAATCTCAAGCAGGTCTTTAGCACAAAGATTGGAACATTGAAAGAAGAGTGATTTAGAACAAAACAAAACCTTGGGATCCCTCCCTCCTTTTACCTCTCAACTCACACTGTACTGCTATTTGCATACTATAAGAATGAATAACTTTTTTCAGAATAAAAGGAAAACCTACTTCATTTTGAAAAGGAACAGACTGTGCCTTAGAAAAATTAGGACTAATTGTACAGATTTGGACTATTAATAGCTAGTATGATGGTATTTATTTTGGATTATTTTCTTAGAGAGGGGTAGTGCAAGAAAGTGTAATCTCCACATTCCAGAGCAAATTTAGAATTTGCTGGGGTGAGAGGAGAAGAGGAATAGTCTCCTAAATTACCTGTGAGAAGTTTATGACATGGCCACTTGAATGCATTGTTTTGCCTATGCACCTTTTGTCCATGTAAAAGTGTGTGATTTGCTTGAAAGGGGTCATCCCATTCTGTATACAGAAGAATGTCTGATAACCTCAAAGGGCATAAATCTTAACTTTTAAAAAGGAGTGCTTCTTTGGGTCACTTTGATCAGTGACAGGTCGAGAATGAGCAGAAACCCCTTGGCTTCTTTTCCATGCTCATCTGGTTAAGTCCAGGGCACCCACTGCCCATTCGAGTTCTGCCAAGGAGTTGTAAGCAACAGAAAAGAAGGTCTGGATTTGATCGATTAAGGAAAAAGGAGGCTTTTGTGATTGTCTGCTTTCATAAATATTTTGAGCATTTGTCAGAAAAAGGAATGTCATTTTTCTTCATCCAGTTACCTTAAGGGCTGTAATGTTCTAAAATACTTTTAAGTCACTGCAGAAATGAGACCGTAAGAGAAATGGTTGTAACCCACAGTGACACAAAATGCCAGAGCCAGGTACCTTTTTGTTAAGATAGAAGTATGTTTAATCCATTTCAGACAAAAAGGTAATAGCCTTTCCAGAAGCTTTTTTTCAATGTGAGAGTGAAAAAGCAGTGTATCAGAATTATAAATGGATCTGTGCGTCATTATACAGTAATTTAGGATTCACTCAGTGATGTAACAAAATTAACAACATAATTTCATTGTGTAACTGTATCTTATTAAAGAAAAACTGTCTGACATTCTCTTACAGTTGCTTTATTTAACTTCATGCAAATATTATTAGTAGTGACATTTCTCTATTGTACATTAGATTCTCTCATTAGCATGATGTGTTAGTTATCACCAGAGAAATCACTTCTGGATAGGTGAGCTGGAAGCCAAGAAAACTAAAAATTAAATCAATGATGTATATTAATATAGATGCGTCTGTCCACGAGAGATATGGTACAGTAAATTCAACTTTTTTTCCTTGCATAAATGCATGCTTATTCCAAGGAAAACTAAATAATACTTACACTATGTGGAATATGCATTAATATTGATAGAAATATTAAACTATGTACAGCATGCACTGCCTGACTTCAATCTGATAGTTCCTAACATTGATGTAGGCATACGCACATAAACTGCTTATTGAACCAGCATTTAAAAATAGGACCATAGTGTAATGTCTAGTGGATTGAAGGTGAAAGCTTTTTAAATGTTCCTGGCTTGCTGGTCATAGAGTTTGTCTGCAATTTCAACATTTACTAAGTAATCAACTGTTTTACTGTAGCATATAACTATTCTTTGGGATATAGATGTACATGCAGAAAGAGTTGAAACTTAATTTGACAGCAAGATATAATTCCATACATTGATCAATTATGAACATTTTGGGAGGAAGATTAACACTGGTAAAATGTGTTTTGTAGTTTACGGTAGTTAGCAATCAACTTCGTCAATAAGTATCAGAAAACATAATAATTTTATTATATATATTTTTTATCACATCATTTTAAAAATTAGCTGACCCCAGGTGTTTTGTGGATTTTTTTTTGTTTTGTTGTGCTAGTATGAATTAAGAAGCTTTACCACGTTACATTGTCTCATTTCAGACACTTGCATTAATTTTATTTTGTATTTTGGTAAAGCATGATTTAGACATATAATAGTACATATCCTTTTAGCAAGCTGAAAATATTTGCATCAGGAATTCTGTACTGCTTCTGATGTGCTTTAGAACAGAGGCATTAGAAAATACTGTACGAGGCAAAAGCACAGGATATTTTGTGTGTCATATAGCACTAGACATACAAGTACATGCAGTGATGAATACATGGCTATGTGCGTGATAGGTGATGATTAAAAATAAAAAAAAACCCCTCTCAATAGCTTCTCTTACCGTGTTCAGTATTTGCAAGAGAACTAAAACACAGCAAAATGTTTCCCATTCCTCTCCATTCATATTAATCTTGTACGTATATGCATACAGTGTTTGAATGTATTTGTGCCATGGTATGTTTTAGTTGATGATGTGCTAAGAACATTGTCAGATCTGTGCTTAACTTTGAGATTTGTATGCACAAAACTGTAAAATCTCCATGAAGTATTGAAGCATATATTAAAGCACACGTCCAAATATATTGTGCGATAAGCACTAGTGTTTAACATTTTAAAATATATATTTTTTCTATTTTCTGTTTTTCTACTTTGTATTTTAGTAGTTACTTATTCACGTATAGTTTTATGGGGATTTGATTAATGTAGTGACAGAACGGATTTGGTATATAACAGCAGCAGAGTCTCCTGCTCTTATGTCAGGGTTAAGAGCCAAGGCAAATCTTCCCTAACTAATTAGATGCTGAGTAAGGCATCTTCGTGAAGTTGGGGCAAAAGTGAATGGGTCACAGCTGAGGCAAGATTGCAAGGACTGTAGTGATAGTGAAAGCATTCACATTTGCCAGGTCGTTGTGACACTGTGCTGATTGCAAAGGAACACTCTGTTCACTGATACAGAACTGCCGTCATAAAGTACAATCAGAAACAAAAGCTTTAAAGAGCTTTTACTTTTTACTAGAAATACTCAAAACATATGTTGTGTGTAGCTGTCTTTGCTCGGTTATTTTTCTCAGACAATAGCGCTTGTGCTTTTGTAAAAAGATTTGTCTTGTAGACTAACGGTTCTTCGCAGTTCAGAAGAATTTCCAAACTTGGGGCTCCTCGTATACCCAGGAGGTGATGAATCATACTGGCTCAAGAAAGAGAAGACTGAAACAGAGAAGAGGGAGAAGGGGAGAATTCCATTGTTGCTGTCTCCTAATCTTTTAGTTCAGAAAAAAAATCACTAACATAGCTTTTTACTATAATTCATGGAGTGTAATGACAAGATTTCAGCATCTGCATAAACTGTAATTAAGGTACTTATTTTTTTTCCAACCTGCCTGTCTTAAGCCAACTTAAAAAGCAGTTTTATTAAAGGGAAGTGTTTAGATAACAGTTTTTCAATGAGGCAAAATGCATTCTTTATCTTAACACCAGTCTCTTTAACAAATGTCCAAAATAAGAGACTGTACATTGGCCTTCGGACAGGCATCTGTTGCTTTGTTACTGCTCACCCCACTCATTATAGTAATGTCCTAATGCCTCCTTTCCCCAACTGAAATACCTGACAGCTGTTTTCTAAATGATTTTCCTTCACTTCCAAAGAAAGCAGTGCCACTTGTATGGCTGTGTCACACAACATTTTGTCATAGAGAGGCCATCTCTTTGGGGGGAGGGGAGTGAGGATCTCAGCATTGCTTTGATCAGTGTGAACTTGCCAACAATGTACCATTGATGCTATTCTGACTCTCTTGGGAAGCCATTGCATCCTCATCCTCTACTGATGATGCGTATCTATGCACTTGTGCAAAGGAAAGGAGAGAGTGTCATCTGTCACTTACAGAGCATGGGAGTTCAGAAGAGAAAATGACACGATTACGATCCTGTCTTCCCTTCCCTTCCCGCACACAACACAGAAGTCAGCAACTTTCTCTACCGAAGTGAATAATAAGTGATACTTTAAGAAGCTTTATGGAAAGTGAGATAGTTTATGCTGGGGGTTGTCATTAAAGCTGAAATGTACTGTCACCAGCAGATAAACTTACTGTGATACTTGAGATGATGTTTGTTTGGAAAGAGATCACGACACAAATGTGTCAGTAGGGATCGGTGCTGCAGTCTGCCTACCGTTGCTTTTCAGAATGTGCCCCTTCTATTGAGCGGCATGGTATATGTCTCTGTTTTCTGTGGGAAACCAACAGTGACCAATGTTGTAAAGAACTTTAATTGCTCTTCTTTTTCTCAGTAATTTTTAAAAACTGGTGGAAGAGTAAGAAACACCTGATGAAAGCGATTTGTTTATTTGTGCCATTTTTTTTTTTTTAAATTTATTAAGCCAGGAGTCCAGAGGAGGAGATAATTTACCTGTTTCTCTGCCTGTATATTTTCTCCATGCATTCCATAGTCTGTTTCTCAAAGACTGGTAACTTTAAAATGCAATACTTCTGACTTTGGACAGTTTGAATGAAAATTTCATACAGTGCAGTTCTTTTCAGATGAACAATCCAACATTTGGTGTGTACCAGTGAGAGGAAAATAGCGTAGAAAGGATCATATCCTCACTGTGATCCGACCATGTGTTTTCCATTCATGTCATTGGAGGCCCTGTCATGCATCAAGGACAGCATATAGTTTAGGTACAGAATTACAGATAGCAGTGTATTAGCCTTCGGAGTGAGCTTTAACTAAGAGCACAGTTCTGTAAGCCTTCTTTATGCGTGCAGCTTTTATGAAGCTAAATGTGCAGATATTTTGCAAGATGAGTCTACAGTAGTAAAGGAAGTTTCTCTTGTGTATTTCAATCTTTTCTATTATTTAGATGCTAAGGAGATGAACACCTTTTTTTTTTAAAAAAAAAAAAAGAAAATTAGGCATTGCAGTTTCTGCAAGTAATCTAAATGTGGCTGCTTGTTTTATCACAACCCAGAAATTAAACCAGGTTCTCTGTTAAAGTCTCTAGTCAGGTCTGAGCTTTTAGACATTTTGGGCCTGTGGGTGATTTTATGTATAACTCGCTGAAAGCTCGGTTTTCCATGAGTTACCCTGGAAAACTGAGCTTAATTGTGGTTGCTTCCAGTTTGCTTCTGACGTTTTAGATTTTTTGAGCAAGAAATCTCAAAATGAAGTTTGGGCAGTATAATTCAATGTGAAATTAAATTGGAGGAGACAGGTTTACAAGACTCCTTGCTAACTGGTATTACCAACTTTGCCACAGGAAAAGCAGCAATGCAGTAGGATAACAGGTAATTTAATCAATAAATTAGCATTTTGAAAGGAATTATTCTCATTTACATAAAAATTTGGCTTCCCAGAGTGTTTTATCTTCTTTGTTTTCTCACTAAGAATAAAGTAAATATAAAAACCAAACAAATCTGAAGATGTTATTGTCAGATATTTTTATGCAGATTGATTTCCTTTTAGCATATTCATTGCCCTTTGCCAGCACAGAATACAAGACCTTATATACTGTACTGCACTGCAGTTTTATTGCTGCTTTCAGAGGGATGTCTTGTGAGATGTTACGGCTCCTGCGGAAGTACAACGGCAAAATGTCATTTTATGATAGATCATTATTGATATCCTTTATTTATTTATGCCTTTCTTCATTTTTCTTTCCTTGCAGTTTTTTCTTGCTCTGTATATATATATATCTGAACATGTATTAAAAGAAAAACTCTTCTGGGTAGTAATTGAATAATTAAAATGATCTTGATTGTAAGAGCCTATAGGAAGAGATGAGGGGGCAGAGAGCACAAGCATCCCTTCCAAGGATGGCTAAGTATAGGTGCTGACAGGCAAAGAGCATATGCCTTTCAGTGTGCCTTTACGCAAGAGGGTGATAAAAATGTGTGATGCCCTGTCTTAACACATGGAAAGTGCTGAAAAGCATCTCAGTTTGATCTCTGCTTTGTACAATTTCTTAACTAAGGCATTGCTAATATTTAAAAAGGAGCCCTGAGTATATTTACATTCCTATATCTCAAATATGAGCCTTATGTTTATTTGACAAAATAAATACCAAGAAAAATGGGAAAATTAAGCTCATAGAGAGCCCAAACACTTTTTTTTTTCCTACACAGACTTAGCAGACAAAAATTAATCAGTTTGGACATCAGTGAGTTGTTTAAAAACAATGCATAAACCTGTATGACTGTGTTCAGATTTAATTGTTAATTAAGAAATGTGCAAGGTATTTTTTTTACTTGTAGAAATTATCTAAAACTTAAATTTTATGGCAATCAGTAAAATGGAGTTCATAAGAAAACAATCTCCTCACAAGTGGTGGCAACTATATTTCTGGGTAGTGGACATTGGGGTTTTCACATTTCCTGTCATAACTTTAGTGGCTGTTTGTTCCCTGGACAGTTTAGTTTTTAAAATACATAAATTTGATAAGAACATCTGAAATAGATGTCTTGGGAGAGAAGGGAGGTACAAACTAATGAAGAGTATGAAAGGAAAAGAAATAATTACTTCCAGCTGGCTTTATATAATAAAACTACTATTAAAATGAGGAGCTCCATTAGCAAGGCTTTAATTATATATTTTCTTACACTTCTAAATAAACACTGTAGTCTCTAGAAAAATAATGTTTAAATGAGTTAAGCTTGACAGCCCTCGCTCTAGCCAGGGAAAAATATAAAGAAGTACCAACTCATCTACCCTGCCTTAATGCCCCACAGCAGTTGACATTGCTGGAATGCCTCCTGCAGCTGGTGGCATATGACTGTCATTTGCAGGCAGGATATACGGAGAGTTTACACAATGCAGGCATTCATGAAAGTGTTCCTCATCTGGGACTCCTGCAAGCTCTCATTTTATTGACCCTGTCAGAATTTAACTGGTAGGCTGTCAAATTATGTGTTCCTTTATCTAATATTAGTTTTTCTTTTAAATTAGAATGCGTGGAAGTAGGGGTTGGGGAAAGCAGGTATGGAAAGCAAAAACAACTTCTGGCTTAGTGTTTCTAATCCGGGAAAAACGTAACAGCTGTGTATGAACTTTATAATTTGTGTTACAAATTGTAAGGATTCCATTTTTTGTTCAAGATTAAATAATGTGATTTATTTATGGAGTTTTTTCAGCGTTTGGGTTGGGGTGGGGTTTTTTTAGCATTGAAAGCTGTAAACAAAAATCCCATTTTCTAAATTACTGTGTCCCTCAAGTGTCTCAAACACCGGTGTACAAACAGTTTTATGAAGCAGCTCACTCTTTAATTGCTGATGTCCTTAAAGATGGCAGGAAAAGTGTTCTTTATACAAGCTTCTCCAAAAAGAGATATATTCACGTCCTTTGCTGCATATTTATGCAGAATGCCATAAAGAAATGCCTGATACTTAACAGTTTTTATGATGTTCTGCAAACAATGTAATAATCTGAAAGGTGATTGATGATTATAAATATGTTCCTTATATCACAGATTGCGTGCTTATTAGTTCAATGGTGTTGAGGCATGATCTCTCCAAAGCCATAATTTGCATAGAAAAATAAAATGTATGCACAGCTTCATTGATATCTGGGTAAGAACTGGTTACAGCAGCAGACAGCACACCAAAATATTGGCTTCATGCAGATGGAGCATACGGCAAGAAAAGTACCTTACACAGTGAGTTACTTGTTTTAATAGATCCTCCTATCCACCAGTACATTGTTAGTGGAACACTAAAGTTCAGTTCAGGGTGGGGAGGAAGAGAGAGAGGGAATTAGAAAGAATGATCAGACTATTAAAGAAAAAAAAAATTGTAACATGGAGGCTATCAATTACTTCATTTCTACTAGGAAAAAACCTTCCAACTCCCCATATATGTTTTTGTTCATGTATAGAAATAAGGTATGACATCTGCCTGTCTGACATGGGATCTCATTATCATAGATGTTACTTATTGCAGTTTGTTACCATTGCTTTACTTTGGGAGAAATACTGGATTTCTACTAGAATAGTGATAGCTAAACAGTAAACAGTGTTTGACATTAAGAAATATGTGTGACTGTGTTTGTCTTGTCCCATGTATAATTTCCAGTTTCCTTCTACTTTGTTTCTCTCTTTCCTAGAATATAAGATGATTTTAAACACAGAAGTCAAAGTAATTTAAATAGAATATTTTTATACTATTTTGCAAGAATTTCTGAAGTATTCCGCTGGAATCTACTGAAATGCTGATTTATATCATAAATAAGAAAGACAACTGAAACATTTTAATTCACTTAAAAATATATATTATTTTTACCTTTTAATGTAGCATGCTGAGAGTATTGTCTTCCCTTAAATATTTGAAAAATAAAATTGATTTCATGAGCTGTAATATTAAAAAAATTAATATTTAGCAAGTCAAAGGTAAGTTATTCATGAGAACTTGACAAATGTGGAATCTCATGAAAACTGCATTTTTCATTCCAAAGCAACTGCTGCTTCGCCAGTTTGAGCATTGCACTTATTGAAAAGTGGCATTTTTTGTTTCCTTTCCTCTAAAAATTGGGAAAAAATGAAATAGATGTACTGGTGTATTTTCTTGTTAATGATGGTAGTTCTGTTAGTGGCTTCCCATTTTGATTGTCTAAGGAGAGAAGTAAAAACCTAGGTTTAGAATATAACCAAGAGCATAGGAAATGTTCAGACAACAGTAAAAATGTTTAATCAGTTTCCAACATCATCAGACTTACATGACAATTTATTTAAAAGAATTTCTGTCTTTCCTTTCCTTTGTGAAAGCTTGTTTGAGGCCGTCAGCCTGTCAGTACACTAGTACAGGTCAAAAACAAGGTTTCTCAAACTCTTCTGTTGGTACAGAAGGCTTCTGTGGAAAAACAATACAACACTAGAAAATTTTAAGTGCCTAGTCCTCTTCTCACTGAAATCAATACAAGTATAATCTATAATCAGTGAGCTGGTTGGAGGGCTTTTCCTATGGTCTTTACTTGGAAAGAGGTAATTCGTGTTTTGCATGTTCTGTGGTGGAGCGCATCTAAAATACATATTAAGTGAAGAAATAATTGCAGAAGTAAAACTTGGGGAGGGGATTAGAGCATTACAGCATTATGCTTTAGTTTCAAATAATACAATATTTGTAGTAGTAAAACTTTTACAATCTATATTCTTCAAAATTTTAATTACACGTTTAAGAGAAACTGTGGTATATGCTAGCTGTTAAAAAAAATTATCATCTGATAACTCAGAGCTGAGAAATTTTTTACATTAAAATGTATTTTTTTTCTTGTATTAAAATGCATCTCTATGTTCATTAATGAAATCTTTCAGAAAGCAGTGGAAGGATATTGTCTAACTCATAGCAAAGACAAAAATGATCTTAAAACGTAAAACAACATCACAAATCTCCAAAACAAAACTAACCCTGCTTTAAACATCTTTAGTTGGTATTTATGTGTCTTTTGCATGAAAGTTGCTTAGACATGAAATGGCATCTTTCTCCACATTCCTATTTTTCTTTTTGATAATGTTGGGAAGCTAGAAGTCAGGTGTGATAGTGTTAAATCAATTCAGTGCGTGGACAGTTCTACAATTGCAAAGTTGAAGTTTGATTTTCTCAAATTAGATCTACATAAATTATGTTTTCTATGATTGTTTAATTTGAAGTTTTAAAGGCCTTTTAATGGTACCAAACTGAAATAAAACTTTCCTCACATGCAAAGTACATGAAGTATGTAAAGATATAAAATACCTGTAGTAGAACTAAACACATGATACTGGTGTTAAATGACTGTGGGTTTTTTTCTGTCACTTTTCTACCATGTCCGCATCCCTTCCAAAATTCAGCAATGGTCAGGTATGGCAATTTGATTCCATCCACTGGCTTGCATATGCATTTTATACACCCACAAACTGTAAAAAGAAAACTGACTGAATGTGGCTTCAGGGAAAAGAAAGGAGTGGTGGGCGCAGATACCAGCTGGAGCTTGATGCATGTGTTCTCTTCTGTGGCACTGTTTTGTTGTTGATGTGGGAATGTAGCTAAACAGTGGCTACAGATGCTCCGCTAAATAAGGATCCACATAAATTCCAGCTGTGAACTTGTGATTCATCCTTCCCTGCACAAAAGATATGTTTCCATATGTCCCATTATGTTCCATATTTGATTTTTATCACACACTGTGTGCCAGTCTGAATCTTGTCTACATGCTTTTTATGAATCCTGTAACCCTTTCCTCCTCTGAATAAGAGTCATAACATACCCCAATCTCCATGCAAAAAATACACGTTATAATAATACAGCATCCTTGGAAATATTTTTTTAATGTATCAAGTGCATCAATAATGCATCCATCTAAGCTCCATAACATGGAGTCTGGACATATCTATAGAAAACCTTAGTAGCCTGTTTGAGAAGTATTTTTCTTGAAGCTAACTCTGCATTCCTTAAAATGATGCTAGTTATAAATAATTTCATTTTTAAAAATACTTGCCATTTGCTTTACCTCCTCCAGATGGATTTTTGTTATATCATCTGCAATCATTTAATCTGTAATCACAACTAGTGTACGTAGCTCCTCTTTATGGCTTTAAATAGGTAATTGATTGATAAGGAGTATTATTTTAAATTATGAATAATATCAAACCATTTATACTCTCTGAGACTGACTGAAAAGAACTGCAAAACTGTCCCCGGTTCTGTGGTACCAAATAATAAATCATTTTTTTTTAATACTGGTCCATTATATTCTCTAGATTGGCATTCAGGATATTTTTTCTTCTGCTACCATAATGTAGATATGGAAACTGGCATCTAGAAATGTAAGCTTCTGTGGCCCCAAGAGCATACAAATCCCCATAGATTAAATGTTAAATAACAAAGTAAGGATTTTAAAAATGCTATCTGAATTGCAGTGTAGGCTTTTGAGTCGTCTTATTGTAATACAGTTAGGAGAAACATGGTTCGTGTCTCCAAATTGGGGTGAAATTTGATTGCTCTGTAGGAAACATAGGGCTGCTAGAGGTTTGCACTAAGTTTTGCATCTGATAGTCCTTGACTGTCACAAAACTACTCAGAACATGAGGCAGAAGTCAGCCTTGTCAGATAGCTGTAGTCTAGAAAGTGTCTGTCTTGCTGAAGGTAAAACCTCAGCGGTCACTGTAATTATTGAAGTCATGATAAAAGTATGTAGTTTGGTCAATGTTTTTTTGCAAGTTATTGTAGCCAATGCTTCTAGCTCCAGCAGAAACTTTAAAAGGTGTATCAGAAACTGAATGAAGTGCTTGCAGTCTTCAGAATTAAAGTTCCTGTGGAGATGTTGCAGCAGTGCTGTAATTTCTATACTAGTCAGTTATGGTGTACTCACCTACATAGGCAGTTATAATTTTGTTGACTGAAAAAAAGTTCTATGAGAATACGGTTTTCTGAAACAGGTTGTATAAAAGTAAGCACTGATATCTGCATCATTTATCTGTGTACAGAATTTGAGGTCCATTTCCTTTTCTGTCTCTTGCAAGGAAAACTAAGTCCGCTCATAATTGAAATTCTTCAGGCAAGTCAGATATCAACATTATACCAACATTTTTCAACAGAACAGATAGAAAATTCCTTTGTTTTTAAAAGGTACTGTGCTATAGATTTCTGTGGGAACAAGAAGAGTTAAAAAGATGAGTAAACGGGCCCTGTTCTCAGCAGTGTCTGAGGTACCATTGAGTTGAACCACTGGTCAGTGTCAAATTCCAATCAAAATGCAGATAAGTTTAGCATAAACATAATAAGGTGTTGGTGTGTTTCCAGAACTGTAAAGAAGACTTTAACTGGAGAAGAGGCTGGAGATTAACAGTTTGTTTTACAGCTAGGTTAGGTATTTCAAATCAAGTGACTGGTGCTGCTTGTAACGAAGCATCTGCAAAGTGTGTCAGTGTGACGTTGGTATTCTGTGTTCAAGAAAGTCAGTGTCAACACAGCTGTGACTTACCACTTTTAGTAACCTCTCAACTGGGAATTTGATAAAATACCTTTAATTTGGGCATGAGTTTGGGGGAGAGTACTGGGACGGGAGTATAGTTTCAGATGCTATTAATCTTTACAAAATAACATTTGTGTGCTTTGTCTTGCCAGATAGTCTACAATGCTTTTCCTCATTTCACATGCCAGGCTGTTTTTATATTATCATTTCCTTCTCCGCTGTGTTTATCTTTTCTGAAAATGGTGAATGTAAGCTATTACAGACTGGGTGGGTGGCACACATTTGCACAGTAACTTCTAAAACACAGAGCAAGCATTTCATTTGGGTTTTGAAAACCACTGAGAGAACTTAATGCAGCTGCTCTCATGGCATCAAAGTGAAACATGTAAAAATCTCACATTCTATTCTAAATAACCCTAGGGCTGTTGAGTCAGATATTTCCGGGTTGACGTGTTTTGCACAGGAGTGACAGTGGCATTGAGTATGTATAGTAAATCTTAATGTTCCACTGAATCTCTTCACTCTTTTATGAGCTTCACAGGGTATTCATCCTTAACAAAATGTCAAGTTAAAACATGTCACTTTGCCATAGTTGAAATTACTTACTTGTTTTTAATCAAAAAGCAACTCTTAATGGGCTGTTTTACTGTAGGCAGTATGGAAAGGAGCTTTCCAGTTTAGCAGCAAGTAGTTCTTCTGACCCATTATTTGCTGTCATTTCTACTTCTCATCCAGCAATGTGAAGGGGGTTAAATGGTTCAAATCAGAGGATGCTGAATCAGGATGCTGGTGCGGCATATCCTATACCAAGCAGAATTAATATTTTTAGAGAATGCCAAGCCTTTTTTAAATGCATGTCTTTCAGTTCCATTAAGCAGTAGTCCTGTGTTTCCCAGGCATTTTATTGTAGCTTTGTCAGCAGCAGAGGTGGTCTTGCTGGTAGTAAAGAAGATTTGTGTTACAATGCTCCTTTAATTTTAGTTTTCCAAAACTCTGTATGAATTTAAGAGAGGTTCCATATATTCGACATAATCCTTGGATCCTATGCTGTGAAGTAGGAGGTTTTCTCAACTGGCGGCACTCAGAAGCTCAGGCTGTACGAGTTCAGCGAATTGACTTCATATTCTTTTAAAGAC
>NW_009712602.1:44066-64142 GCF_000703405.1 Apaloderma vittatum
GAACCGCTATTTCCCAATGCTTTAGCAGAAGATGCCTCCCTTTGCGCATGTTTTTGATAAATTTAAGAAGTCAAATCACTGACACAGATGGATAATCCAAGTGTATAGGGTGAAGAGTTATAAATTAACACATTATTCCCTCTTAATGTGAAATACTTGAGAATGCATTTTCTTGGTCCCCTGACATCTACCCAGTGAGGGCTCGCATTGTACTTTTCAAGTGGCATTGATTTGTTAAAGCGCTGAATTAGCATCTCAGGCCAGCTGCCTGTTCCACTGTTGTGTTGTTGGGTTCATTCTCTCTCTCTCTCTCTGCCTTGCTTCCCGCTGCCTTGGCCACACACAGGGCTTCAGCCTGCTTACCCCAGCTTTTCCCCTCTGTTATTTTAGCTAATCCAGGTAATACGCTCACCAAATGTGCCTTGCCGAGCTGAGTAAATTAGCATATTTCTCATTGCATAAAGCTCATAATATGCACGTGTGTGTATATGCATGTGCGTGCATGCGTGCGTGTGTAGTATTTTTGTTTGGACTGGGGAAAGAATAAGCAGGGGGCAGAGGGGAGAAGGCGATGGGTTGCAAGGATGAATGGCTGCGTTTACCAGCCTTGTTCTCTAGTCAAGTTACACATTGTTCTTTTATTTAATTTGTGTTGTGCCGAGGTCTTCCATACAGAAGCTGAGTCAGAGGGGAAAGAGAGAAGAAATAAAAGGAATATGTCAAGTCAGAAAAGCTATTGAAAAGTGATATTAAACTGTGTTTTTGTAGGTCTGAGTATTAGAGTACTACTTTGTCTAGTTGTTCACTAATGAATGTCTGCACAGATCTAAAGATCTGCTTACGTGTCTGTATTGAAATATTCTAACTGTGTTTTTAATTCTGATTGTAATTATCTGGTTTTAAGACTTTCTTCTTCCCCCCCTTTCTTTCCTCTCTCAGCCTATCTCTCTTACTACTATCTTACTTTTATCTTTTAATGTTTTCAGGGCAACTTCATACTTTATATTTCTCATCCTGGCACCTGATAGATTTGTAGCTATGCCCTAATTGACTAAATTACACTAGTAATGCGTGTATTGCAGTAATGAAGATTATGTACATGAAATTAACATTACATTTCATTTAAGATGGCTAATAAAATGATCATATTTTTATCTGTGGCTCCTTGGCATAGATGAACCAGATTTCTAGAGCTAGTGCTGAGTATTGAAATGACATTCTTTTATGCTGCGTGTTCATTATTCCTGCACTGTTTGGATTACCTTTTTCTTACCATTGCTTGCTGCTAGAGTTTAGAGGTAATTACTTCTCTGTGCTACTATTCTGATACTGGAAATTCTGGGAATAACCAACAGAAGTTTTCCTTTCTGTCTTTTATAACATGATAAATTCTGGTGTTTGTGATACAGTGCTTCTGGGAAACCTTTTCTTCTTGCAGGTGAATAAAGTGATACATTTTTCTAGGCATTAGAAACAGAATGCGAGCAGCATTGAAAATCTCAGATAAACTAAGAGCCACATTGGTCGCCTGTTTATTTATAGCTACTTGCATAATGTTCCAATAACTGCAAAATATTTGGTACTAATTAGAGGCCATATTTTGAAAATCTTAGTAGCTATGAACACAATGAGAAATTTTGACTGCACAAAAGCATAGATTAGATTCCTTCCCTGTTTATATTTTATCTTTTCAAAGGTTATGCATCCAACTCAATAGAATTAGAGTATTTGCTATTTGCAAAATTTACATCAGTTTTCAAACATAAACTGTGCTCTTTGCCTTGAGATGCTTACATTTGAAACCTAAGCTCAGCAGACTAAGCTTGACATAATGTCCTGGCTGAGTAGTCAGTCTCGATTCCATAGAGGTGTTTTTTGGTAGATAACAAATTTAGAATTATGGCTTAATAGAGTTGACGGTGTTAAACAACTTTTAACTTTTAACTAGGCTGTCAGAGGCTAATTGAAACCACCAATGAGTTAAAGAGTAGAAAAGGGAGATAGGAAATGCTCTGAAGTTTTCACAGAAATGTTACTTCTTCAGAAAGCATTGCCATCATTGTCACTGTAGCTTTGTGCAGGGGACAAACCCTGTGTCCTTCTATGTTAATCTTACATAAACATGAGATGCCATGCTGAAGTGCATCTGATACGCAGTGTACGCAGTTATACTATTTTAGGCAAAGAGGGACTCTGAAATGTTGGTTTAATCCTGCAAGTGGTACACTTGGTTTAGGGGCCTGGCAAAAATGAATGCTGCACAAATATCCTTAGAGCACCTAGTATCAGCTGAGGCGTAATTTGTGGTCATTTTGGCAGAAGGCTCTGGACCCTGTTGGGGGAAAAGATGAAATAAGAGCAAGGATCTACAGAAGGACTAATGGAAAAGGTGACCAAAGCTACTCACAATACTGATACACACTTGTCCTAAATTCGTGTCAAATCTGTGAGACTTGTTCTTTAATACCAGGAATAACTAATGTCAGGGATTATATTAAAGCTGCTAGAAGTACCCATGCAATCTTGCTGTAGAAAATACAGTGATAGAGATATTTGACATTTGTAGCAGCCACAGATTTTAAGCAGGCTCTTCCATGAGGCTGTGAAGCAGTATCCTGACTGCGGTTCAGTATCTTTGCTAGGGTTGTTCCCTGCGCTGATTGAATCGAAGCCTCAGTTGATGATGTGCTCGCATCTTATGTATCATGCGGAAATCAACATGGTCTTGCCCTACAAACCATAGAATTTAACCAGAACACAATGAAGGAACCAGAAAATATGGAGAATGGGTAGCTAACAGGATAGCTAATCTAACAATTAATGTGGCCAGTGGTAATTCCTTATAACAATTAAAAAATGCAGTTTATAATGTTATTTATTTTATTATTTTATGAGAGACACATAAGAAGCTGAACTTACATAGAGTGAGTCAGAGATATGCATTTGACTGGAGGTTAATTTATATATATTCCATAAAATTTTAAGTATGTTTATGGGTGTTTAAAGAATAACCAAAAAGCCATGAACCTCTTCTGCCCCATTTTCAAATTGGCTGAAAGCACTTTAAGAAAAAAAAAAAAAAAGAAAAAAAGAAAAAGAAGTGTTACATAAATTCTGTGAAATAGGTCCTTGTTTCTGTTGGAAGCCAGCACCCAAACAGAGAATTAAGTTACTACCTTGAGTACTGTGGCAAAGCAGAAACTGAATTTCTAAATGCCACTCCCGTTTCTAACCATGGGGACTGAATTGTCTCGGTAGAGAATTGAATATGAGGTATTGCCAGTGTTCCACGATTGAGTTCTCCTGTTGTTGAATATTTTTGTGCAGTTTTTTGCCAAAGATACCAGGAGCACTGTGAGTTCCCAATAAGAGGAACAATTTGTAGACATTGGTTCATAGCTATGGTTGCTCAATAAGAAAACATGAATGGTAAGTTACATTGCTGTTCCTTTGTCAAAGTGTTCTCTACATTTTAGTCACTGCACTCAGCAAACCTCACTTCAGTAACAATGATTCTTCTCCTGCTTACTGAAACGATTGTCAGTAATGTCAGGTCATGATCCGGTTGCACAGCACTTAGTGATTTGAAATAGATGCAGGCTGGCTTGTGATTTTATTTTACAGCCAACAACTGTTGACCAAGCTTTGAGAGAGAATTTTCTAGACCTTGCTTTAGTGCCATGATGGAGAGGCAAAGGAAAGGAGTCCTGGTAGCCAGTTTTCAGACACAGTCTTTTGCATGAACTACCTGATTCCCTGAACACACTCTTTGGATCTCCATGTGCGAGCCAAAAAGTAGTTATGGGAATAGCATAGTTTGTATAGCGACCTTCCGTTCTGTGCCCAGTTTCCTTACCCAGTGCAGGCAGTCATTTGCTATTTTCTCTCAGAATTATGCTTTTGCATGAAGGTGCACACATTTCCACTAATTCTGCCTGGGAAGAAGTCTGTATACAACCCCTTGGGAAAATTTCCATGCAGATGGTGGTATGGGAGCCTCCAGAGCCAGCCCCTGGCAACTGAATAAGCAGTTCATTCCAGCTCTTTGGAGAAAGAGGAACAGAAGGGTTGTACTAGTATGATACCTCTGCATCCAGGCCCTATGAACTCAGTGGGACTGTCATTTCAGATGCTTCTCCAGAGATACAGGAACCTAAGGAACCAGCCAGAAAACTTTTAACTGAAGTTATGAATTCATCCTGCCTTCTCATGACTCCGCAGCTGTCTCCTCTGGCACTAGCCCTTGCATCGATTCCAAATCCTAAATAGGGAAATGTTGTGGAGGAGGAGTCAGACAGGCACCCAGATGTTAATTCTCTTACAGCTTCCACTGAGCTTTTGTTGGTGCTAAATGTCCATCCTCTGTCAAGGAATTAATATTATTTGTTGCTCAGAGATACTACCTTGGCTTTTCAGTTCTAAACAGTCCAGTTCCTTTCTTCAGACCACTCTCTTACCCTCTCTGGTTTTGTGCCAGACCCCCAGGACTCAAGGCATCTTTCCTCAGAAAAATGTTTTTTTTTCCTGTGTAGCTATTTCCCAACATTCCAGGCAGAATTCTGATTGACAAGGGTGATTTTCTAATGTTCTACTATCTCCTTTCTACCCTGTCAGCAGATTAAAGGTTAATGTAGCACAGAAATTTCTAGACATTTAGAACCTGCTTGCTACCGTTACCCATTCTGTCATCCAAGGACAGATTGATTAGCTTAAAGAAAATGTAGTTCATAGCATGCAAGGCTGCTGTTCCTGACCCAAGCTTAAAGAATGCAACAGGATCACAGAGTGTTTTCTTTCTCATTGAAAGTGTTCATAACTGAGGATTATTTGGAGCAGCCCGAACTAAGCTTTCTGTGATACATTTAGGAAGTGGTAAGATGCCTAGTGTGCTGGGGAAGTATATGCATAACGGATACCAGCGATAGGTTTGCTACAGAGATGAGCTTGAGTGGGGATCTTTCATCTTTCCCAGATCGATACTTTGTCAGTTGTCAGAAATAGGTAGAGCACTGAAGAACCAAGATAACACTTTCTTCCTATCCTGCATCCCATTAATTTTAACTCCGTGAGAATTCTGAGGATGTGACAAAAGTAATAGTTATGGTGCCTCATTTGTCATCTTTCTAAGCATTCAGTTTTACCTTGGCAGCCTAGTGCCCTCTTGGCACTTACTTATGTTACTTCACAATGTCCAGGAGGTCAAGGGGAAACAGACCACTCATGGCATAGAAAAGTCAACTAATTCTGGAATGATATTAAGTTGTATCAGTCCAAGAGAACATCCATGTGAAGTGAAGGCAGGAAAATATGACTAGAACACCAAGGTATATTACCACTGAGAGCTGTTACCAGCTATCTCCTAGAGACCCATCAGCTTGTGCTGTGTGTACATTTCCTAATTTCTGTTGCAGTGATGGTAGTGCTGCTGGTACCAAAAAAGTCCTTGCTTCAGTAGCCCCAAACAGACCATTGCCACATGTTTAGTCACAATTACATGCTATTCTTCAATGCTGCAGCCCTGAAAGACCTCTCAATCCCTCTGCACTGTAGCCATGTTCTCTCCCTCTCTAGTCTACGTGCTCCTTGAAATTTGTGTCTAAACTGCTTGTGAAAGATAATTAAGAGAAGCAGATCATATGTCCTGGAAAGCAGTCCGTATCAGTTTGTTTTGTACAGATGCTCGCAAAGAAAATTTTTCAGCATCCATAAAAAAACCCAAAAGTTCCATACTGCTACTTTAGATTATCTGGGTATATATTGCAACCCAGTGTCAAAGACAGTTTTGTCACAAGAGGGGTCTAAATTGTGCCACTTCTCAAGTAAATTTTACTTTAAGGTATACTGTAAGCATATGACATTTTCCTGCTTTTTGAATGGATATGGTACATCAGAGCTGTATAAAGAAGAGGTAAGTACAAACTACTGTCTACCTCCTATACTTTCTTTGAGTGGATATGATACAATAAGGCAGCTGCTCTACCTGACTATTCTGTGCTATGGTGAACTGTTAATAGATTGTTTTGATGAAAATGCCTGGAAATTTTTTTAGGTGGAAGACTATTAGGAAAGGGTCAAGTGAATTGAATAAACCAGAATTTAGCGGAAATTACTAGAATTGTATAAACTAGAATGACTAGAAATCACTAGAATTGTATAAACCAGAATTACTAGAAATTACTAGAAATTACTAGAATGACTGAATGAGAAGAAACACCACTAAATGAAAAGAAGTAATTTTGAGCACGGGCAGGCCATACTGAGCCTGGGCACATATGTATATTTGAGGTTGCAGGCTTAGATTTGTAAATGCTGAATACATTTACACTTAGTCTAACCCGAATTAAAAGCAGGCTCTTTAAAAAGATGACAATTCTATCGCAACTTATTGATTTAGATCTTTTAGATGCTGAAAATGCTCTGAAATGTGTACCTTTAAAAGAACAATAATGGATTTTTAGCACCAAGGTCAAATTTTTCCGAAGATAAAACCAGTTTCTGGGAACTTTGTGTTCTAAGTGAGTATATTATCATCAGTGGACTAAATTTAAAGTATTGTTTGCCTTCATCAGTGGAACAGCTTTGATTGCATATATGCCTATTTAACTTTCGTCTTTGCTCCAAATGCAATTCTTCACACTGAAGATTTACACCGCTGTGTTACATATTCATGATAAACATAAAGTACGCTTGACTCGGTATAGCCAAGCATACTGAAAAATATTTTGTGTGTGTAAGGAAGCACTCATTTTCCTTCCTTGTCACCTAACACAAGTACTAATTGTAAATTAAATGAAAAGTCAAGATTATTTGCTGTAACCAGAAGGAAATTCTGTGGACACCAGAACATTGTTTACAGAACTGCAGCTTTCCCCTCAGATTATCTGAATCTCCACATCATGCCATAAACTAATCCATGACAGGGTGGAGATTATAAAAAATCTGTTCTGTGGGCAGCCTAGCCCATATTTGTCCAACACTGAATTTCTTCCTCTGAAGTTTCGGATACTAACCAGTGTTCACTGTGGCTGCTTTGGCATTTATAAAATCTGTGAAGTTCTAGAAAACAGACAATCAAGCTTGAATTTTCTGAAAACATACTCACTACTAAAACAAACCTTGAGTCCAGAAGAACTGCTGCTTTCTTTTAATTCCAGAACTGTATTTTCCAGTGGAAAAATCACATAAAAATTATTTTCAGTGCCAATGATGCAAGGCATTCTTCATCAACAGATCTGTTAATCTGTTGTGCATTTTGAAATATAGCACTTGGATGTTTTTCTGTATTGATCGAATATCTTTCTAACCTGTGCTTATTTCCCCTGACCTCTGGGCAGTTACATGTGGAGGTGTGATTCCAGATGTTACGATGTAAGAACAAGATGCTCTCTTACTAAAGCACATGTGCTGGACTTTCAGATGTGATAACCTCATCCTCCTTTTCTGTTCTCACCTTATACTTGTTGTTCACATGGTAATGTCTCATTCCTGTTGTGAACACCTTCGACAGAGGAACCTGTCATCATGGGTCTTTCTCTAAAGTGTCTGTGGGACCACAATGGCATGTCAATAATTACGATAACATGATAGTCATGAGGGAATGCTAGTCAGGTATCATGAGTTACAATGAACATTGTGTTCTGCAGAACTAGGAATGCTTTTATCTTCTAATTTAGTTTGCAGACATCTATAATGACCTGCATAAGGGACAGAACAAGGGCATAAGGGACAGAACAGGTGCACAAGGACAGTTGGTACTGGTTCCCTTTTTAATGCAAGTGCCAAAATAGCTGAGAGTGTATTTCCATTTTTTTGAAAATGTTTCCTTGTCTGTTTGTTCAGTGCGTGCTGTCGGCCTAAATCAAAGGTAATTCAGCTGCAGAAGAATTAAAGTGAGGAGCAGAGAAGGGCAAGGAGCACCAAAATTATTTTTAGTGAAGTTGGCTGTGCTGACTGTCACTCAAAACAAGGCAGAGTAAGTAAATTCAGGTCTTAGAAATGTGTGCTCATAGTTTCAGGAATCAGAATAGCAGGTAAAGAGTTCTTGTACATAGTTTTGCTGCACTACACTTCCGACTTGTATTTGCAACAATCCTATAATTACACAAAAGGGTTCAGAGAGGGCAAATGAGACACTTAATGTTTTCCTTTTACCATCAGCCTTCTTTGTAAATCATCAAGGAAATACTTCTGCCTTTTCTTCTCCTTTTCTTTAATTACAGAAAAAATAAAATGCCACTAGAATACCAAAGTGCTGGTAGCTTTGGTAACTAGTCCCCTAAGCAAACTGTTCTGTCAGTAATCATAACCTAATTATCACAGGCAATTGGAAGGGTTGGGTTTGAGGTTTTTTTCCTTTTTTGTTGTTGTTTGAATGGGGGGAGAGCATTTAGGTGGAGGAAAGGTCTTAGAATGTAAACATAGAAGATTTAACAGTAACAATAGTGTATATGTTTTTAAAAAGATACTGGAAAATGTAGGAAGAAAAACCAAAAAAGAGTAAAAAACCCAGCAGCCAGCCACCCTCTGGCAGATGATCAAGTGCTTGTTGAGACAGAGCAGCAACTTGGTGAAATTCTGGAGTTGCCTGCTCAGTGTTGTGACTCTGCAGAAGTCCTGAAGTGACACATGCTGCACAGGGCTGTCACAGCACTGAAGCAGGGCAGGGGTCATGGTTAAGAGCAGGGTGTTGCTGGATAAGGCTGAGGAGAAGCAGAGGTGGCCCCTCTGTGCTCTGTGTGTGGGTCTGTGTACTCCTTTCCCGTCAGAGCCAGCCCAGCACAGCCAAAAAAGCGGTTCCTTGGCAGGGCTTAACGGCAGGATGATGTAGTCTGTTGTGACTAGTGCATTCCTTTCAGGTTAAACTAGGGAAATGGCATTGTGTTAAAATTCCAAGTCGCATGAATGTTTTATTGCCACAAGTGCATTCAGGCCTCAAGGGGAGTGTGTGTGGTGGGGAAAGGGGGAGGGAGGGTGACTTAGAGACTCGGGAACTATCAGAAGAGCACTTCCCCTGGAAAATTTTACCCGGCAACATGGAGCTGACGGGCTGCGATAGTCACTTAGACAGGTTTCGCTTTTCCTAAGCTGCGGCTGTTTAAAATCTCACAGTCCAGACAATTAGCAGCTGAAGAAAATATGACAAGACACATGCAAAGAGGTTGGGAGATAGAGGGGAAGGAATGCACCGGGAGGGAGCTGGGTTGCTTTCTCCTGTAAACTGCCAGACCTCTCCCCTAGCTCCCTCCCACTCCAACACCCCAGCCCTGAGCCTGGGGGGGAGTTGGTGCGGGGGAGGTGATTTTTTTCACCCCCTGTCTGGTGAAGGCCAGGAGTGATCTGTTAACTGTACACCACTGACTGGGAGGCCAAAGCAGCTCATGGTACTGTATGTTACCATTACTACTCCCTCATTCCTTTTTACATTTTTTAAACATCTCTTTGCATTAATGCTTGACGTGACTCAGGAGGATTTAATTTTAAACAGCAAAAGGACAAAATAATGAGTGTAGCAATGAAACAGTAACAATGCTGTGCATTTGCAAGTTTTTATTTCTTTAAGGGGACAAACTTACCCATCCAGTTGTAAGTTATGACTTCTAGCAAAGTTAAAACAGGATTGTTTAGTAGAGCAAGAATAGGGAGTTTGGAACCACAGCCTTGCAGATACAGTCCTTGGAAAGAAGCTTTGCTTTGAGTCATACTAGATTTTTTCAGTTTCTTTGTGTTTTTATATGGTCTCAGGCTATTCAAGTAATATGGAATTTTTAAGTGATTTTTTTTTTTTATAAATTACTGTGAAGTCTTCAATTAAGAGCTCTTTGTAGTATGAAATTAGAATGTATGTTATACTATATTTGTATGTGCATGTTATGGGTGATTAGCCTGAAAATAATCCGCATGGATATATGGAAGTCTAATTGGGACCTAAGTGACATTTGTCGGTAGTCTGGATCTCTAAAAATTGGACTATTTTTATAAAAAAAGTAGCCACCTGTGTTTTGACAAGTTTGCTGTGGAATTTGTGTGCTGTTCACATGTGTACACACAGACACGAACTCTCTTATGCTTCATGCATGTACTTTTGTAAAGTCACTGAAGTCTAAGGCAGCAAGGATGCAAGTGAAGACTAGTTTAATCCCTCATGGGGCAAACTCCTCTAGATCCTTATGTGTTGTATCTTTAAACATCTACGTTTGGGTGTGAAAATGTGCTTAAGTGTAACCACAGATATTTGTGTTTACAGAATATATGACACTAAATACTGATGTGACAGGTTTTTGTTTGGTTGCGTAGGTGAGAAGCGATGACAGAGAAGATTTAGTGTCTTGCAAACAGTCTTTTGCAATAACCGTGTCACTTCCAAGGTTATATATAAACTTAAGTTTATTGTTGCTCATGTTGTTAGCATTCTTATTGCTAGTTAGTTTGATTTCTTGCAGAGATTCATCTGGCCATATGTTACATATTTGAATGATATGGTATCAATGATATCAAACATTACGTGCAATGATTTATATCTGGAAGTTTTCATAAAAACTGATGATGCTTGATACTGCCAGGTTAGCATATAAAGTAGAGAAAGTAAGCCTAGAGGAACTTCTTCCATCTTATGTAAGGATGTACATAGCGTCTCTGTACACGTGTGAGTATGTTTACAAATACAGTCTTCTACTGATATGTACAATGTACTCTTTCTGAATCTTGCAGTCAAAAATTAGTGGAGCATACCTTAGCAGCAAAGAGAAATAGTTGATTTGTTTACATTGTAAAGCAGAGGCACACATAATTTCTCATATGCCCACATATCTGCCAGGAAATCCAGTTATGTGTGACATTTTTCCTTTAAAGAATGTAACACTAGGAAAGAAAATAAATCCCTAAACAACCTATAGTAAACTATAGCCTGTGTTATCTGTTACATAAGAATTGTTATCGCATCTACGTTTGCCTGTATGCTTTATTTCTTTTGCTTGCCTAAACAAGAAGTTAATCTCCGATTGGTTCCCATTTATGATGTTTGGTGGTGGTGTTTTTAAACAGTTAAATTGATGAGGCTTATGGAGCATCATAAACTCAGCAAGTAGTCAGCCATAAAGGAAAAGAATTATTTATAAATGGAATCATAACTTCAAATTTCAGAAACCCTCATTAACACCTTTCATAAATTCTAAACAATATGCACTTTTGAGTATGTGTGAGCTGTTTTGAACTATGTTGCGCACAAACTATTAGGAGTTTACTTATGATCTGCAAGCGAAAATTCAAAAATGATAGTTATTGAAGATAAGTGGCTGGTGATACATGCTCATATAATGTATGTAAATATTTATTTATGCTACTACTTATAACTGTTAAAAATAATTTCCCAAGTCAGCTGCAGTACATTAGAACCCATTCCTAAAAACTGAGATGAAGAAAACTTTGGAAATATCCTGCAAATATATAAGAAGTAATTTGGCAGAAGATTTTATTTTACATTGCTAGTTGCAAGTCTCATGGCAAATAAAACAATGCTGTTATAATGTTAAAAACAGAAGATGCAATTCACCTCAGTGAATGGTAGTGTGGAAGTACAACTAACTGGCTTTTCCACTTGAATAAGAACTAGTATTTCATAGGTTTTGCAGTCACTTTTCTCAGGGTGGGAAATGATAAAGAACGATTTTGGGTTTACTGTTATGTTGAGAAGAGAATAATGTGCAGAGCACAATGGTTGGGAATTTCTAAGCAGTAATTGTTAAGCATATTTTGGATTTCACGAAATGGTGAGGCTGATGTAAACATGAAGAGATTAAAAATAATACATTTAATATGATTTTTTTTTCCTTTTGATACTTTAGAGTATGCTGAATTGGGCTTTTATATTTTGTTTTGCAAATACAAAGCAGAAACTAACACTGTATTTTACTTTAATGCTTCCAAAATTTACATCTTTACTTAAAAAAGAAAAAAAGAATTTATTTTGAGGTGCATACAGATACATACACTGACATATCAATGCATGTATCTCTATACACACATCTATACACACACATCTGCGTAGACATCTATATGTACATGCATGTATATACTCATCTAATTATGCTGCTGTAAGCTCTAATGTAGACTTGTTTAAACTAGTTTAAATTTTTCTAGACCTAAACCAGTAATTCAATGAATGATGGCTCAGAATATGATGGGGCTTTGTAAGTCAACTGAGCTATAGTAATTAGCTCCATCCACTTACCACAACAAATGTGAGGTAAAAATGTGTAAGCAAAACCTCTTCCACAGAACTTTAATGGTCTGCATTTTATCTCAGATTTACAGTGGGCACTAAATCCACATGCATTTAGGTACCTTGGTTAAGCTGATGCGCAACAATTTTTTAAATTATGATAATTCAATAGGGTGTCTGAACTCAAATCTAGATCTGTGTGAACATGACAAAACTTGTTTCAAAATGTCTGCTTTAGGGTTTTGGACTACTGTAACTGTATCTGGTTTTAGATGCATTCATATATTTTGATGCAACCTTCCCAATAAGACAGATCTAGAAAGATGATCACTTACATTTATTTTCTGTAGAAAGATTCTTTATTTGCAATAAAAAAAAAATCTGAATTGTCATTTTAAGAATTCTTTCTTAATAGACCCTGATATATCGTTTAAGTGTGAATCTGTATGTCTGTCATTTTCGTAGGGTTTATAGCACATCAGGAAAAGTTAATCAAAAGAAGCAAACTTTGAAGTATTAGCACTTGTACAGCTCTTCACATAGGACTATAAGTCTAGTCTTTATATACTGTAGTCTCACGTGGCACTCAGTACTATGCTGAATTTATAAAAATAAAAGAAAAATCAGGCACTTCTCATAATTTTTGCATATGATGTTTTTCATGCTTATGCCTCTGTTAAAGGTGTGGGATTAGTTGTGTGGGTTTCCAGTATATTCTTTTACACTTTTGTCAAAATCTTCCCAGCTGTTTTAAAGAGTTGCAACATTTTATTTTTCAGGTAGCTTAAAAAAACCAAACAAAATAAAGAAAACTCATAGCTTTGAACCTTATTATGTAAATAATTCTTATTAACAAGTTCTTTCAAGGCCAAATTTGAAAAAAATTATTTGGATATTTGGGCTATGAATAAGCAAAGTATTGAGGCATGGAGTGATGTTTCATGTGCTTAAAGTTATGTACTTGACATATATATGGAGTCTGCATTAGGAAGGACTGGAAAATGAGAAATAGAAAAAACAATGTGTACATGTATCTACAGGAAAACTTTGACAGAAAGGTACATAAATGATTTGTTATTTCATGTTGAACTTGTAGCAACGTTGATAGTTTGTTAGCTTTATTACTTGAGAGAAGTTACTCTCTGACTATGTCCACAAAAATCTGTGGCAAAATCAGTGAGTAGTAAGGCCCAGAAAAGAAATGTAAACTGGAACAAGCACATATGCTTTAATTGCTTTTCACTCCTTTTGTTCTTGACTCTTTTAGAAAACCAAAATATTTTCAGGCATCAGATATTTTCAGTTTTGTAAAGACAAAATTCCCATAGAAGTTTTGGAAAATGCTATTTTCTTGTCTTGTAGAATTGTTTCAAAATTACTTTAGTACGTAGGCTCTTTTCTAGTAAATTATTAAGTTCAGTAATTTTTGGACTGTTTCTAGCTGTTTTCCTATATCTTTAGGTAAGCACATAACGTCAACATGAGCAAGGATTTTCAGAACTACATAGGACAGGACATGGTGGACCCATAGGCAGACATAGTGATATCCTTCCATTCGGGCAGTAAGTTTCCAGCAGATTGCTCCTCCACCTTGTTAGACTTGGCTGTAAAGTGGAAGGCAGAAGCACCCTCCCCATGGCATCTTCTGGATTTGGACTAAGCCTGAACTTCCTTGGCACCACAGCTGATGAAGTATTGAGTCCACTTCCAGGCAATACTTTTTACCTGAAGCCCCCCTCCCCCCATTTTATCAAGAAGCCTGTAAAAACATGTATAAAACAAATAAACAAGTTTCTCTGGAAAGTAGTCTGTCTTTAATAAAAAGAGAGAAGTAAACAAACTGGTTGTTCCTCACTTGGAAGCTGAAGAAGAATGATACGTTAGGAAAGAAATTAATCTAGATCTTGTTTTGATCTTACATGTGAGATTGTTTTTCTCAGTAGAAGTGCTGCATAAACACTGTCACCTGGTCAGTGTTATTTGTGGTGGGGAGCAGGGTTAAGGACAATAAAACATGTGGCAACAGTTGTGCTGATTCATAGAGTAATGCATACTCCTCCCTTTTACATGTTTAGCATTACCTAAGGGACTAAATACCATGCTAGAAGACTTAGATATTAATATTATTAATATTTAGTTTGTTTATTTAGCTACTCTTTCTCTCTGCTGCCAAACAACTGGTGCTTGCCACAGACTGAGATGGACTCAGTTGACTGATGCAGGCATGGGAGCCACCACATCATGCTATCACAGGTGTAAATTACTAGCCTCTTTTAGTTCCAGTACTTTTCTTTGGACGCGCTTCATCAGCCTTCCAACAATTTGAATTGACAGGGCTTATACGTAGACTTCAGAATGACAGAAGGATAGAAAGAGGAGATAAATCCAATCTTACATGTAATGTGAAGATTCTTTAAAAAATATAAGGGAGATGTTGGATGTGCTGTTCGTGGGAAATTTTCCTGCATTTTTGTTCCATTCAATAGTGTATCATCTACTCATCACATTTTTCTGAAAGTCCCAGTAATCTGTGTTCAAGAACATGATGAAGAATTTATACACAAAACAAAAGTAAAATCCTTCTCTGTTGAGACTGAAAAATTTGTGTAACAGAGGGAAGCATTTTTAAATTAATGACTATAGGCACTAACAGAGGTGTATATTGTCAGTGTTCTTATTTCTCATGAAGCAAATGATGCTCACTCTCTTTTCCTCCTCCATTCTCCACAACCAAATTCATGCCTCAGAGAAAACCACCTTGATTCATTGATCTTGCTCCAAAAACTTTTCCTATATTCTGTCCCAAGTAACTTGTTAATTAAATATTACGACTTTAACGACATGCTGCCTGTTTCTTAGGAATCTGCGCTAAGAAGAAAGTTAACTAATGAGCTATTGAATTTTCTTAAAAAATACACTTTAAATTGTTGGTGACAAAATGTTTGTAACATTTGATATGAGACCAACATGTAGGGTAGTTGCAAATTTGGAACCAGATGTATCACTGTCAATAATGCATTTCTTAAAGCAGCATCTCTTGGAGCAGAGATTGATTTTTTTGCTACATGATTTGTTACTTGGGGATTTTGTTTTCTTCCAGGCTCCATCTTCTGTTGCAATTTTCTGTTAGTGATGTATACTGTATTCAAAATCTCTCCTTCTTGGTAGTTTGCATGTGGATGTGTCAAAGGTTAGGGCTAGGTTGACCACTAAACACTCACAGTTGCTCTCCTTCCCCCTCTCCCTCCCAAAATGGGAAGGAAAAGGGACTGAGGCAGAGAGACTTATGGATTAGAAAAGAAAACTAAAATAGCTTTAGTTAAACAATCATAGAAATAATAATGAAATAATAAAAATAAAGAACTATATACAAATATATACAAATCCAATACTGAGCCCAGCTCGCCCCCCAACAGCAATCCCCACTGATCCTGCAGAGTAAGTGGTACCATGGAAGTCCGAGGCTCAGCGCAAAGGGGAGCTGGACACAGGAGCAGGATTTGGGAACTCAGGATTGGGATCAAAGGCAGAAGACTGGACAGAATCCTCCCTGGACGCCAGCCATTATAGAAGAAGCTAAAAGAAGAGGCCTAAACCCCCGTGATCCCTCACTTTTATACTGAACATGACGCATATGGAATGAAATACTCTTGTTGGCCCACTGCTACTTGTTGGCCCTATCTGCTACTCTCCAGAGGTGCAACCTTTCACTTCCTTGTGCCCCCTTTTTACTTCCCTGTACCCTCAGTGTGGCACACAAGAGTCAGTAGTGGTCTTGGTCATTATAGGAATAAGTATAAGGAAGAGCCTCTCTGCATCCAAATCCCTGGCAGTAACTGTAAAAATCAGGTGTTATCTCTTCTGGTAGCAGACACTGTCTGCAAAAACATGCTACTAACTTCAGGAAGTGCAGCCTTTCAGAACAGACTGGGCTGAGAAGTAAGACTCACTGAACAGAATTGGTTCTGTTTGACTCAAACCAGGACAGTATGCAAAGTGTCATTACACTACTAACTGAAATGGTATTTCTGCCAAGGTCCTTAATCCTCCCAGGTAATTGTACCTGCATCCCTTGATCTGCTCAGGTGCCTTCCCTGTCTGTAATGTCTTAAATGTCGGAACTGAAGCAAGTGCTGCAAGCTTTGTCTTCTGCTTCAGAAATCCTCTTCTAGGATCTTCTTGCTGTAGCTACATGAGAATGGGGACCATCTGCTGATTCGTCCTTCCATTTGCTCTGTATTTCTGAAAGCACACCTGTCTGTAATGACAAAGGTTCTGTTGGTGCCAGTGGGCCACAGCAGAAGCTTTCAATGAGGGAAAAAAAATCAAAAGAGTCAGCCTGTAGTCTCATGTGCATTAGGTAAAAAATAAAAATTGTTAGAGGAAAAGGAGAGAAATCGCCTCTGCAAAACAGGGAAAAGAATTGAAATTATGACTATCCTACTCGCTTTTTCTAAACTTGTGGTTCAGTCTTAGTATTAAGAGTCCTGGCAGCATCTGTGGGACTGCAGAACATGCTAGTGCTTCCCCAGGAGTCTCAGGGGTGCTTTCTGGCAGCTCTCAAGGCTCTTTGGAACTACAGAAAAAATTTCTTTGTGACATTTTCACAGTGATGGCATGTCTTTCAACCAATACTCTACCTGTTGCAGATTTTTCCTATGACCTGTTCAAATTCCCTTACTCTTAACTTTTCCTTGATGGTCACTGGCATCGGCCTCAGAAAGCCAAGGAGTCTCATTGTTGTTTAGAAAAGCCATCTGGCTCTGGGCATTTTCCATTAGCTGCTCCAGTCATTGAAGTGTTTTTCACTTTTACCTCTTGTCACAGCTCCTCTCTCTCTAGCCTATCTTTTCAAGTCCTGGTCAGAAGAGCATCGCTCCTGATTTATTCCATGGTCAGGTCATTATTGCCCCTGGACAGACCTAGTGTGGAAAGGTAGTGTGTACATATATGTCTATATCTGTGTGGGCATGGGAGCAGCAAAGGTCTGGGCTGATATCTGATATTTTTCCTGTAGCTCAGGACAAGTATTACCTCAAAATCCCCTACTGATATAAAAGGCTGTGCCCTCTGCTTCCCCCCACCCCCTTCTTTCCTGGATAGGTGGGAGGGATAAAAGTCAGGAGGGACAGATAGGGAAAAGCCTTTATGCTTATTGTTCTATCTTTTGTTTCTGCTGATGATACGCAAAGCAAATTGTAAATAGCTCCTTCACACAGAGTTGTTATTCCTTTGAGAGAGATAGTGCACAGTAGCTGTGCTCTCAGCACTGCTGTGCCCCAGGGATCAGAGAGGGACACTTTAAAGATCCTTTTCGGCATTTTTGACAGGAAGAAATTTAGCTCTGTATCAGACAAATGTCATCTAATCATTAAAGCTTGAGCATTATTTCAGAATTTTTAGTAGCAGTCAGCACAGTATCAAACAATCACGAACTATGAATTTGCATGACATAGAGTCCAAAGTGTTTGAATCCACATATGCTGTCTACCATCTACACCACAGCACAAGAATAAAAAGAACCAAAGTAAAAAAGGACAAGTCAGGTACAAATTTTATTTTAAGTTAAGATAATAAAAGAAGTAATAAGAGGGTTTAATTCCATTCATTTTCTCATCAGTCACACGAGGTTCACAAACCTGGATAATGTTAGTATTCATGAAGTGAAAGACACTAAATGCTTGGCTAATTTTACATGTTCTCAGTCTGGCTTTAGTGTTTTTACCACTTGGGAATATAGATAACAAAGCAGATTGTAGTGTACATTTCTGTATTAAACTTACTGGAGAATAGTTTTGAATTCCTGGGTGACAAACTCTCTTTCATGTTTTTGTCTGACTTAAAATGTATTCAGGGAGCTCCTGTATGTACAGGTATCTATTTGCTAATATTCAGAGTACTGTCTCCACCTTCTTGCCTTCCCTAGTACTTGAAATATACTAGCTGTATTGTTAATTTTTACAGTTTAAATTCAGTGAAGTCCTCACCTTGTAATATACCTAACACTGATGCAAAACTTAGCATCTGCTACCTTGGAGTTCTGCCGATACCAGGGGTAATTTCTGAAAATTCGGGTCTAGTTTGAACCTTAATATAGAAATCAAGGGAGTCCAAGGAGTTTGGAGAGCTGAGATGCAGAAAGAATCCAGAAATTACTTTGTGCTGTACTGCTGTTTTTATTGTTTTGAACAATTACAGTGATGATCATGAGTAGAAAAGCAAGATAGTGCAGTGGGATGAAGAAAAGGTTACAGAGTCATTCATTTTTGATGGTCTATGAAGCACTTGCTTGTGGCTTATAGAGAGCTGACTAGTCATGTGATGTTGGCTTTCTTCTTTGCTTTCTGTTGCTGAATTGCATGAACATTTTCCTGCTTGTACTTTCCCATGTATACAATCACTGTGGGATGTTAAGTAACTGCAGGTGGGAGAGGAGGTGCTCCACATGACCATAAATAGGAGGAGAAGTGGTCCACGTAGCGCTTTGTCTCTTAAGATGTTGTCCATGCTCTTAAGCAGCCTGAGAATCATTGAAGCAGAAGACAAAGGAAAGCTGGAATATAAATGCAGAGAAATGAGGGTAGTTTAGTTAAGGAAGAGAAAAAAGATGCAGGAATGGAAAATGAAAAGTCACTGGGGTTGAGCTGGCCACACTGAATAGGAAAGTAAAAGGTGAGTGCAGAAGATGAGAATTTCTTGATGGAGAAAGTCCCACATACATGGAACAGTGCAAATGGAAAGAAAAAGGACCAATAAAAGGAGTAAGGATGGAGATCATGTTATTCAGTAGCTATAAGTTATTAGAACACATTGTCAAAATGAATCACTGGCGTTGATTCAAATCCACTAGGAATTCAGATATGAAAGTACTTCTTTAAGTCTTTCTGCCTCCATGAAAAAATTTGAAAATTAGGATGGGAATTTTGAAATAGATACAGGTCTAAATTGGAAACTAGGAGCAATGATAAAATATTGGGCTGGTACCTGAAGAAAGCGACTGGTTCTTCTCTGCAGCCGCCATCCCTTGTCATTCAGAGTGCGCTGAGCTGGACAGTGGCTGTAAAAGTGCACATTACAGTAACTAAGATCAAAGTGATTGTGGGATGCCAAAGCGCAGGCACTAGGGATTTTACTAAAAAGCATAAAGGTCTTGTTATGAAAAGAACGTAACTTGTGACTTGAGGTTGTCATAGTTGATTAGATAAGAAAAATAATAGATAAGAAAAAATAGATAAGAAAAAGATCATATGAAAGTCCATCACTCATTTAGAAAAGAAATACCCTACTTTTAGTTTTTACAGTTAATAGTAGATCTAATAGGTCTGTTTCTGAAGTTTTGTGAAAAGATGTATTTTTTTTTTATTCTGTGAGAAAATTCTAAGTCCTATGAATGCTTCATTTCAAATACAGAATTTTGCTTGTGCAGTTTTTTCTGAAAAGTGTGCTAGATTAAAGGGGTCAGTTTAGGTTGCCAGGTTGCATTAGATGGTGAGATACCACATATGTTTCAGACACTGTGACTTTTCATTCTTTGAGTACATTCCTGGATTCCTGGGTAAAAAACTGGCTGGATGACCAGGCTCAGCGAGTGGTGGTGAATGGTGCTGCATCCAGTTGGCATACCGTGACCAGTGGTGTCCCCCAGGGATCAGTACTGGGCGCAGTCCTGTTCAACATCTTTATTGATGACCTGGATGAAGAGATTGAGTCTGCCCTTAATAAGTTTGCAGATCACACCAGAGTGACAGGCAGTGTCGACCTACCAGAGGGTAGGAAGGCCCTGCAGAGGCATCTGGACAGGCTGGGTCGATGGGCTGAGTTCAGCAAAACCAAGTGCGGGGTCCTACACTTTGGCCACA